>NW_023412426.1:0-19240 GCF_903995425.1 Onychomys torridus
AAACATCACATAGCATGATCAATTATAAAAACTAACTCTTCAACCCAAATTTTGATTATGCCTGTTTGCCCCTGTGTTCCCCCTAATTTTAATTCTTCTCTGTTCTCCCTTGATTAGACTTTTACCCAGGTCACCACCACAGACTGGTCACCTCAGAAACACCGAAACAAACACTAAGGCAACCATTTGAAATTGAAAATTGAAGATTAGGGATCAGAAATCAGAGGTTCGTGCAACCTAAAAGCTATTTTTCGGGTTGAGCTGGATCAGGCAAATCAGACATTTGTGGTACAATGTCTTCTAGTACAATGCTTGTGTTTAAAAACAAACAAACAAACAAAAAATGGTTTGGATGCATTAGCTACCTTTTAGCCAACACTGAGACCAAATCAAAGCGCAAACCCTTGTTGAAGATTAGGTCTTCCTACCCTTCATTGGGGTCATGCATGAAGCATTGGTGGTTCAGTGGTAGAATTCTCGCCTCCCACGCGGGAGACCCGGGTTCGATTCCCGGCCAATGCAACATTTTCAGACTTCGGATTTACATCTAATTGGTAGAGACCTCGGAGAGTCTGCAATTTTACAATACAATCCATTAATTCGCGGTCCTACGGTTCTCAGACTTCACCAAAGAGTTTAATATGCTGGGGCCGCGTTACTGCGGTACTAGGTGTCCATTCCTAACACGGTTGTTTTCTTCCGACAAAATCTTAGAATCCTCAGAAGTCAGAAGGTCCCCAATTCTGGATGGACCTTAGACTGGCCACTGGGTGCGGTTCCCTATGAGAAAGGAGATCCGCTGCAGGGGGCAGGCCCTCGGCAGATGAAGGGGATGGGGCGCGGGCGGGGGGCGGGGAGGACGACCCGACCACAGGACCCCGGTGAGGCAGGAACCCTGGAACCCTGGTTGTCACCACCGCCAGCCGCTCTGCTCTCCGCGCGTCCTACAGGCCCTCTGGAGTTCCAAGAAGTGTCCATATCCCCAGCAATGTGTGCCAACAGAATCGGCCCAAAAACTGTCCTTTTAATAAGAAAAAACAAGGTACAGGATCTGAGTCTTGTTTATGTTTCTTAGGCACTTGGGGAGGCTTCGGGGAAAGGGTACAACAGAAAGTAACGTGGGCATGGTGAGATGGCTCAGCAGGTAAAGGAGCTTGCCACCAAAGTGCTGATGACCCGAGTTCAATCCCAGGAACCCCATGGTGGAAGGCCAGAACTAACCTCTGCCTTAACGCGCCCCAAACAAATACACACAATAAATTAGATAAAACTTTTTTTTTTATTTTAAATAATACCACTGTGTCAGAAAGACAATTGATCTTCCAAATTCTTATCCAAGAATAGCTTAAACCTAAGATATTTTAAAAAAGGATTTTCAGACGAGTGATAATTCTTCTGCTTATTTAGACTCAGGCTAGCAGTGAACTGTCTCTACTCCCCAAGTGCTGGCATTCTGAGCCTGTAGCCGGACAGCCAGTCAGTATTCCCCGGCCCCCCCCCTTTGTTTTTGTTTATTTTTCAAGACAGGGTTTCTCTGTGTAGCCTTGGCTGTCCCAGAACTCACTCTGTAGACCAGGCTGGCCTCCAACTCATGGCTCTGTATTTCTCTTTTTAATAATGTATGTACAGCTGAGCATGGTGGTGCCCGCCTTTAATCCCAGCACTTGGAGAGGCAGAGGCGGGTGGATCTCTGTGAGTTGGAGGCCAGCCTGGGCTACAAAGCGAGTTCCAGGACAGCCAGAGCTGTTACACAAAAAAAAAACCCTGTCTCCAAAAGCCAAAATAAAATAACATATGTACTTATTTGCATTCAGGTTTCTTTCCTCTGCTATTATGCCTTTCTGGGTTTGGTTAATAGATTGATAGTGAGTTTTCTGTTCTGACCATAATGTGCTGAAAATATCAGAGGTTTTGTGTTGTTTTGAGGTCTTGCTTGTTTTCCTATTTTGTTTTGACTTGTTTGGAAATCTCTGAATAAAAACTGTCACACACTACATAACTTCTTGTTTGGTTGGTGTTTGCTTGCTTCCAACACTTTTCTCTACATAGGAAGCAGGTTTTAAGGAGAATAACCCGGGAGAGCTTTGCTAGTTAGTGTTTGTCAACTTTTCACAGCTGAAGTCATCAGGGAAGAGGGAATGCCAGTTGAGATGATGTCTCCATCAGATTGGCCACTTTGTGGGACGTTTCCTGTTTAATGACTGATGTGGGAAGATCAGACTACCGTGAGCAATGTCGCCCCTGGACAGGTGGCCCTAGTGGTACAAGACAGCAGGCTGAGAGAGATGGACAGAGGCACAAAGGGTATGAACCCCACAATGTGTCCTCATGCAAAGGCACCGGGAAGCTAAAGGGGGCTCCTGTGGCAGCCAGAGGCCCCCAGTCGCTGTTGCGCTGAAATCCTGTCTCCCAGGCCTGACTCCAGGGGCATGGTCACAGCTGGGACTTAAATGGCAGTCATCTCTCCTCGTGCTTTGGAAGATGGCAGCAGGAGAAGGGCAAGCCCCAGTCTGGGAGGGCACACTCACACACCATGCTGACAAGGGAGCTCGATCCTGGAGAGGTTTTCAAACACTCTGACAAAAACTGAGGCACTGCTACTTCTAAAACGGACACTTTAGGAAGGGAAACGCAGCAATGACTCACTGACACAAACAAGGGTGTTCAACGCATTAGTTGTCAGGAAAATGGATGTTAGAATCATGTTGGGACACCGTTAAACACAGTAGTATAGCTATAAAGTTGAAGACACTAAGTCGTAGTAAAGATGAAACACACCAGAACACAGGGGAAAAAAGGCTACCCATTACATCTCCCCCTTTTATCTAAATAAGAAGGTTCTAACCTAATACAAGACTATACACAATAGGAATGATTATCAAATATTGTCCAGGAGTAATGAGGGATAATGATCTAGATAAGATGGAACTACAACCAATAATATCAAGCAAGAAACATACTAAAACCCAGAGAAGTCTAGAGCATAGGTAAATGGTGTGTTACAAAGATCATTCCAAAAGGTGTCCAATCCTAAAGAACCTAGACCTAGTACTTAATAAGTTCTATCTAAGATATTATTTATGTGTATATACACTAAGTTGTAACTATAACTGCTAGCCTTCAGTCCCATCAAAGACCTGAGAAGGAATATAATGGTACCTGAGGAATGGAAGATGGATGTAAGCAACTTTTGGGAATCTTGCAAGAATTGACAGAGATAGCTGGCAGCCTGGACAGTCACCTAGTGTTTCTCATCATTGTTGGTGCATTCAATTGGCTACAGGCCTAGAGTATCTGACAGACCATTTTCAGAAGCAGAAATTCTGAAAGACCATCTTACCGTGTCTTGGCAAAGTACAGTGGTCGCTTTCCTTGTGTCCTACTTGTCCAGAAAGGACAGCATTTGTACTGTCAGCAGTTGAGGCAAGGGCAGTTCTTTGCCCAGTAGGCCATTTTGTGCCAAGAAGACAAACTTCCAAATGGAAATGTCTCAGAAGCCCAACGTTCTCTCGGGATCAAATTGGTGCTGCCAGGAGCAATTGTGTCTCACATCAACAGAATTCTAAGTTATTTAAATGCCATATTCTCTAGGTCCATGGAGTGTTTGAAGATTACCTATCCATCTGACCTATGTTATCTGTGAATCTGGATAACCTAACTAACATAACTATAGAGATGACAAGCATAGGTGACAATAAATCTATAAGTCTTATCTACCTAAACAACCTAAGGACTAAGGCTTCATGTAACAAGGTAAACAGTCTGTAAGCAAATGTACAGTAAAAGGACAATGACTTCAAAATTGTGACAATACACAAGATATCTTTAACAGAGGTAGGAATGTATAGTGCAATATGCAATATGACAATAATCCTAAATATATATCAATATATAAAATATCCTAAACAGAGGTAGGACATACATACAGTTTGAAAGATATAAATTTACATTTGTATCAATATACAAATATTTCAAATAAGAGTAGAAATATATGTACATTATAACAAATATAGTTCTGTATTTGTATCAACATATAAATTATCTTAAACAGGAATATAAAAATAGTTTACATTTGTATCAACATATAAGAATCCATAACAGTGCAAATTATCTAAGGCTGCTATTTTACTAAATTTGTTTACTAATATATACAATAATCTACCATAATATCTTTTTTTTTTTCTGGAGCTGAGGACTGAACCCAGGGCCTTGCACTTGCTAGGCAAGCACTGTACCACTGAGCTAAATCCCCAACCCCTTCATAATATCTTATACCTATCCATTCCACTTTTTCTTTTCTTTTCTTTTCTTTTCTTTTCTTTTTTTTCTTGAGACACTTTTTCTTTTCTTAAGGAGAATACTGAGTCTAATATTTTCTTCCACCCCCAACCCTATAACCATCATCCATAACCCTGAGAAATATGAAATCTTAGGGATAAGGGGCGTCGTTTTCTTAGAATTGCTTCCTGCTGTTTAGGGGGCGATGGCATCTCTGTTGAGTACTGTGAGAAAGCTCATATAGTTAAATCTCAGTTAGACTAACTATAGATTCTGCAGTAAGTCTCAGAGTAATAGCAAGGTTGTCTGAGAGTCTGGCTAGAAGCGTAGTATGATGATGACTATTACTATGGCATCATTCTGGATTGGATAGAGTTGTTGTAGTTGGGGCCCCATCTTCCTTCTGGAGACTTCAGAGATTGCTATCGGAAAAACATATTTTTTTACTTGAACACTTGAACAGTATTAATATATCAAAATGGAAAGTTTGGACTTAAAGATGACATGACATGTAAGAAAGGATTCGAGAAATCAAGAGTAAGCACGGAGAGAATTAGAATCTTGAAGACAATGGTCCCTTATAATTGGTTTCCTTCTGTCTCACATCAGAGGGCTCTTCTGATATGGAACTGAAGAATCTCTCAACCTTTTCTGTTATTAATATGCTTGGGTTTAGAGAAGGAGTGAGCCAATTCCTTCTCCAAAGCCAGCTTTGTTTACAACTGGAACACAACTTTTCTAGATTGATAGAGATATAGATGTTAGACAGTGATGTTTTACCCCATGTAGATTGGTACCAATAGATTCTTTCTTTCTGCTGTAAACATCCAGATATCCAAGGCCTTATGATTTCTGGGAGATGAGTATTTCCATTATCCTGGAAAGACAAAAACAGAACCTTATCCCAACCTTTGATTGTTAAATTTTTCTTACAACCTGAAGAGATGTCACATTGGTGGATGAGCTTTTACTTCTCCTCATCAAGGGGTTTCTCCTGTTCGAATCGAATTTTTATTAATTTTGTTGGTATCCATAGCTTTTCTTCTCCTGCGGAAACAAAAGCAAAACCCCTTCCCCAACGTAGGACATATCCAGGTTTCCATTCTGAGGTCAACACATCTTTGAAATAAACCGGTTGGTTTAGCTCAGTAGTTTTGTCTGTCATCCAATGTCTCTCCACAGCTGTTGTTCCTTTCTCATCAGCATTGAGAAAATTCAAGGTTAATAAAGCACTATGCAATCTATTTCTAGGAGTCATTGTTACCTGTTGCTGTTTATTTAGCATATCCTTTAAAGTTCAATTGTACCTTTCTATGACTGCTTGGCCTGTGGGATTGTGTGGTATACCTGTAACATGCTTTATATTGTAATAAGCAAAGAACTGTCTCATTTTACTTGAGACATATGCTGGGGCATTGTCTGTCTTAATTTGTACAGGTATTCCCATGATGGCCATAACTTCTAATAAGTGTGTAATCACAGAATCAGCCTTTCCAGAACTCATAGGAGTTGCCCACTGAAATCCTGAATAGGTGTCAATGGTATGGTGTACATACTTTAATCTTCCACATTCTGCAAAATGAAACACATCCATCAGCCAAATTTCATTTCTTTGTATAAATCAAAGGGTACCACGGGCCCTTCTTTCTCCTCTGGGATTTGTCTCTCCTATCCAAGCCTCATGACTGTAGTTAAGAGACTCAACACCATTAGTATACTGAATCCATTCTTCCAAAGGAACTGATCTGATCTTTAACGGTGTAAGTATTCTTTTGCATTCTGCATTAGCATTGTCTAATGCCAAGGACTTAGTTAATAATTTTCTTAATTCTTTATTTGACACAATTTTTGTTATAGCTGTATGCAGCCTTTGTAAAAAAAAAAAAAAAAATCAGTGAAGGGTTCGTGCAGTCCCTGAAATACCTTTGTGTATACCTCAGATGGTTTTCCAGGTTCTGGAATTTTTTCCCAAGCATTTAGAGCTGCTGTATGGCATAGGAATATTGTATGTTCATCATAAGTGGCTTGTACATTCCTGTCAGCGAAACATCCCTCACCAAGTATTTGATCTTGGGAGATCTCAAAACCTCTGAGTTTACCTTGTTGTTCTAAATTTCTTGCCTCTTCTCTCAACCAGCTTTTCCACTGTAACTGCTGGCTATATTCTAGAACAGCCGAAATTAACTGATGCCAGTCATCTGGAATGATTCTATGTGAGGTAGTCCATGAATTTAACATCAGTTTTACATATGTGGAGTATATCCCATACGTAACTACTGCTTCCTTTATATTTTTTAAGTCCCTTGTTGAAATTGGTTGTAATGTATATGTCATATATGGCTCAGGGTGTGTATCATCTGCTGGCTTCTCATGGATGATAACAGGATAAGCCATTGTATGAGAGCCATTTGGTGATGTTACAACCTGTATGGTCTTGCCCTTCTGCTTATTAGGTTCCTTGTCATGTTTACTGAGAGTTTCTTCCAGGGCTTGCAGATGAGCACCTAGGGTCTGTTCTAGGGAGTGAACCTCCTCTCTTGCAAGGGATTCCAGATTTCTCATGGAATCATGGAAGTTTTTATGTTCTTCTGAAACACATGATTCCATGGACCTTATCAGTTAATGATAATCTGTCTTCCTTATATAGTGTCTGAGTAGCTACAATGTCACTCTGGAGAATTAGTGTTCTATTCATTAAATATTCATATTTATTATCAATAAAATCAATTTTGGGTACAAGCCTGTTTTGTAAACCCTGGTTAGCAGGTTCCAGAGAAAGAATCTTTTTCTGTAGGCCTTCATTGCTATCTTTGAAAGCCTGTATTAGTCCTAATAATGACTCATCTTTGTTCTTATTATTAAACCAGTATTTGAACACTGTGTGAATTATTACAATGAATGCCAAAATGGTACAGGCCAGATACACCTTAGGGAGGTCGTATATTTCCAAGCAAATGTCATTCATCATACAGACATAAAGGTTTTTAAATTCTTGTGAGGTAATGTTGTCGGCCATATTACAAGAATTACTCAAAATTTGTTAGTCAGTTTTAAGGTGTAAAATTATCAAGTACTTTTACTTGAAAGAAGCCCTTTCCGTGGTTTTGGGGGGTGCAGTAGCACTTTTCAGCCAGCAGGAGGCGTTGGTATAGCTCCAAAGCAGGGCCTGCTGGCGACTTTGGCTGGCGGCAGCTGAAGGCAGGAGCCAAGGTGGCGGGGAGCCGGTGGCACTCAGGGAGGAGTGGGAAGGCCTCACTCACCGCGGTTTCCGCTGGTCTAGGGGCTAAGTAGGGAACTGAGACCCGACTAGCTGCTCCTTTTTCTGGAATGGAACCGTGTAGGCGTCCCCTGGCTACATGGACCTTTGCAGATGGGTTTAGGTGCCTGCCAGCCGGGGAGGAGGCTGAGGGAGGGAGCTGCCCAGGCCTTTGGAATTTGCCCCACGTGAGCGCCAGATATTGGTGAAATTATTAAGGCCACTCCACGTAGTTAAAAGGGAGGTTTATTTTGTGGGATAACTCACAAGTGAAGGGATAGGTTACAGGGTCTGGCAAAGGTGTAGCGCAGTCCGGCTGTGTTCTCTGGAGAACTCTGCTCAGTCTACCCCAGTGTCCAGGGTCCAGGCGCCAGAAGAGCCAGCACATCTGGATCCCGGGTCTTCAGGGTCCTCTCTCAGCCCCGCCTTGTAGGGGTGACAGTTACCAAAGCCTCGAAGGGGGTGGTACTTCCAGATCAAAGCTGGACCAGCTACCCACTACACTAAAACTCGCTCTGTAGCCCAGGCTGGCCTCAAACTCACAGAGATCTGCTGCCTCTGCCTCCCGTGCTGGGATTAAAGGTGTGCACCACCACCCACCCAGCTGTAATCCTCTGTTCTTATTGACTTTTCACCCACTTTTCCATGATAACTGAAAACATGTCTACACACACATACATAAGCACAAAGTTACACACACAAGCATGCATATGTGCACACACATGCACCCATGCATGTACAAACATGTACATGTGCACACACACCTATACATGTACACACACACACACACACACACACACACACAAACACACTAACAAGAATTTCCATAGCAATTTTATCCACAATAGCCCAACCTACAAGCCACACTCCATTATTGGAATATTGATAAATTGTGCTATATCCAAATTGTGGAATAGTACTCAACAGTTAAAAGGAATGACTATCTGATATCTCAATAATATGAATAAAACTCAGAGACATTATACAGGGAAAACTGGGCAAAACAATGTGCTATAGAAGCCCATCTACAGGGGATTTCTACCAGAAACACCAATTTAATGTGCAGACTATCTAAACAGTAGCTTTCAAAAACAATGCAGACAGATATAATTATCAGAAGTGATGACACCGAGGAAAATGATTCTCTGGAGTTGCATTATTGATTATCTTCCAGATAGAGCTGAGGAAAGAATGAAGCGGACCCTTTCATTAGTTCCATTTCATGGAAGAAAGTATTGAAGTTCAAGGCTGCACAGCGAGAAATAGATTCACAAGCCAGAAAACAGGTCAGGTCAGGTCAAGGTGCAGGGCCTAATTTTCTTTTTCTCAGTTTTAGCTATTTTTGATTTTCATAACCATAGAGGTAAGAAGATAAAAGAGGAAATGAGAGAAGGCCAAAGGCCAAGGAGGTTGGTAGGAAGAACGTAACTGGAAATACTGTCGATATTGGTCTGCCGGCTGAGTCTAGAATTTTAATGAGATCAGGAAATAAAAAAATAGATTTTTAGCATGAAGACTAAGATGCTTCGAAAAGAAAATGTTACTCTCTGCTTCAGGTAGGAGAAAGGTCTTGGAGATCACAGGGGTTTTAGCAATAGAAGGGAAAATGGAATCGAATTCCATCAATTTCTGAAGCTTGTCAAAGAAGAAAAGCCCTGTAAGAATTGCTGGGTGTTGTATCACAGGCCTGAAATTCAAGAGCTGGGGGGCAGAGGCAAATAATTTTGAAATTTCATCTTTCCCCAGTAAGAATGATAAAGATAAAAACAAATACTGAAGAGGATGTGGAGAAAGGGGAACCTTAATTCACTGTCGATGAGATTTTGAACTGGTCCAACCACTCTGAAATCAGTGTAGAGGTTCTCAAAAAGTTAAAAATAAGTCCACCATATCATATGACCCAGCTACCTCACCCCTTAACGTGTCCAAAGGACTTGACCCCTACTCCACAGCACTTACTCAGCATGTTCACCAGTGCTCTGTTCACCACAGCTAGAAAATGGAAACAATCTAAACGTCCTTCAGCCAATGAATGGGAAATGAACACGCGGTGCATGGCATGATGGAACACTCTTCAACTGTAAAGAAAACCGAAATCATGAACTTCTCAGGTAGATGGAAGTACAGAAGATCATGTTGATGAGGTGAGGCAAATGTTGCATGTCCTATGTCATTGGAGGCTTTTGGCTCCACATCCCCAGATGCGAGTAGATGTCCTGGGGTAACCGTGGAAACCAGGGCAGCAAAAAGTGACCGTGGCCAAGGTGCAGGGATGGGAGAGTGATAGGGAGGAGGACACCAGGCCCCAGAGATCTGATGAGGAGACAGATGAATGTAAGAGACTCTAACTAGGGAGGAGGAGGGAGAGAAATGGGGGGGGAGTGGGAGGGGGGAGAGGAGGGAAAATACCAGGAAGGGTGTGTGAAAGGTCATAACAAACTGTATTATTATTAACTATCTACCTAGAAAAACAAAACAAAACAAAAAACCTCTCTCCCTTGTGTGTGTGTGTGTGTGTGTGTGTGTGTGTGTGTGTAGTTCAAATGAAATTTTCCCATCTGGGCTGATAATGACGCCTCCAAGAGTCAAAGACCATCTAACAAACAAACAAACAGAAATAACACAGTGTCTTCCGCAGTGGAGACTTACCTCTGGGGGACGACCAAGGACAATAGCCCAGAATGTTTGGGGAATCTCTTGGACAACTCTGACCCACAACTCAAAAGAAGGCTTCTCATAGCAAGAGTTATTTTTGTTTGTTTGTTTGTTTGTTAGAGGCCCCTGAGCTGGAACTGACCTGGGAGCCCCTCCCTGAAGAGTAGTTTCTGTGGTACCAGAAGGCACCACACAAGCCTCCCAAGGAGGAAAACAACCAACAGTCCCAGCCAGCTGTGAACCCCAACAATGAGCAGCATTGCACACAGGCATCGGCAGTACCCAACAGCTCTTTAACTGGACTTCAGAGGGAACCACACCTGGAGACATGGCCAGCTACCGGGGCTAGTGAGATCACAGCTGTTGGAGTTGGAACCTACAGCCACCACTTACCAGCAAAATCCCTGATTTCTAAGTATTTGTCCTTACAGCTGCAGGTAAGTGTAGTCCTCTCCCCTCATCAAGGAAACTTCTCTTTGCAACCAACCCGACGGCGACCATTACATAAAAACACAACCAATCAAAATGCAGAATTGTGGAGCCCAGTCCCAATGGACACATCCACCAAACATTCCAATACCTAAGGCTCAGGGAACTTTTCAGAAGAGGAGGCAGAAATCCTTTAAGAGCCAGGGGATCAGGGAGCTTGCTGTAAGATTGTGTCTCCTCGTAATGTCACAAGCTACACTGGTAAGTCTCACCAACACGACTGCCTAAGCGTGAGCTGACCAAAGACAATAACAATATGCTAATCATAGTGCTAGAATGGATTCGAGAAAGCCCAGGAGGCCTTAGCCTTACACAAAGAACTCCAGGCAACCGAGGCATGCTGTGGGCGGGAGACACAGCCTTCCCCAGGGAAGAGCACGCGGATTGGTTATCCAGTACTAATGGTCAGCCCTGAAAACACACAAACAAGTAATTATACAGACCGGGCTGCTGTGTTTAGGAACATATATGTGTGTATACATATGTCTACACACTCACATATGCATGTTACAGCGATGAATGAAAAGAAGCCATGAATTTGAAAGGAGCAAGGAGGGGTATATGGGAGGGTTTGGAGGGAGGAAGGGGAAGGAGAAGTGATGTCATTATAATCTCAAGAAATAAAAGAAGTAATAAATAATAAATTACCGGAGACCATTCCAGAAAACCACAACCAATCAAAATGCAGTTGTGGAGTCCAGTCCCAGTGGAAACATCTACAAAACACTCTCAGACCTAAACTCAGGGAACACTGTAGAAGAGAGATTGGAAAGAGCTAGAGGATCAGGGACTTTGCTGTGAGACTGTGTCTGTTAATAATGTCAGAAGCTACACCATAATTTCTCACCAACGTGACTGCCTAAACATGAGTTGAACAAGAACAACATACACATACCAAAGTGGACAGGGAGCCCACAGAGACCTCAACCCTACACGAAGAAACACTGCGGGTAGGGGATCCTTTCCCAGGGAAGAGCACACGGATTGGTTAGCCAGTGCCAAATGGTCAACCCTGAAAATATAGAGAGAGTAACATTATACAGGAATGAGCGGGTTGTATTTGTGTGTGTGTGTATGTAACAACAATTAATGTGAAGAGACTGAATTTGAAAGAGAGCAAGGAGGGTCTATGGGAAGGTTTGGAGGGAGGAAAGGAAAGGGGTAAATGAAGAAACTTCACTATAATCTCAACAAAGAACTGTTGAAAAGGGAAAAAGAAAACAGTACCGACTCAACAAGTTCTGCTGGCGCTCGGAGGGTGTTAGCTTCAGGTAGGTCCCACCTGGGCGGACCCGGGAGGCGGAGCCGCGGGGCGGGGCGGGGCTTCTGAGTTTGGGACACTAAGAAAGCGCTTCAGCTGCTGTTGGGATTCAAAGCGCAGGCTTCAAATGACAAGAGCAATTGGATTCGCCGCTCCAAATCCTCCAGGCCTGCAAGGCTCTGGAACTGATCCAGGAGTTTTGCAATAGCTGTGCGTTATTGGCTCATGCACAGCTCACTCTCCACTAGAATGTAGGCAGAGCTGTGGCCGTGTCTCTGTGGCGCAATCGGTTAGCGCGTTCGGCTGTTAACCGAAAGGTTGGTGGTTCAAGCCCACCCAGGGACGTCATGTGGCTTTTATGTTTAAGTCTACAATGACAAGGGACTTTCTTACTACTTGACTTGCTTGCTCTCGTGTGGCCTCTTTTCTAAGAGAAAATGTCCTGGGAAACTCGATTATTACTGCAAACTGAACGGGGTGCCCCGCCCTCGAGTGAGCCTTTTCTGTGTGGTCCTGGGCAAGAGAAAATAAATGTTCTGTACCGATATTGTTTTTGTTTTTGTTTTTCTGTCAACTGCAATGTGAATATAATGGAACATATTACATTATCTACAGGGCAAGCTGGCTTTAGTGATTGTTCCATCCCATCATGCTGCCAGGAAAGGCAAAGTTCATCATTATCATGCTTTCCTAGTATTACTGAGCCCTGGGTTGAAAGAAGTTACCATGAGGCTGGAGTTATGGCTGAATGGTTAAGGATGTGTGTTGCTTTTGCAGAGGACCCAAGTTCGGTTCCCAACGCCTATTCCAGCCTCATCACTCTATCGCCACGAAAATCCACCAGCGTACACAAATCCTTTTTAAAAGTCAGGTAACTCCGCGTCTCTTCCTCTGTTGCCCCATTACCTATTCCTATACAGGTTACTTTTACAGTTAAGCTGTTTCCGTAATCTTATGCTCACACACAGTGGTCCAGCAGCCATTCCCGTGCAAATGTCGTTTGCCAGTTGTCAAGTGTTTCTAGGAGGCTGAGTCCTAGACTTACAAACGCTATACCACAGAGATTATAGTATATGTGCTTCTCAGCCACAAACCTTATGCATTTACTTTCCATAGACGGAAGCCAATTTACATTCCAATTTATTTTGTTAAAAAACAAAAACAAACAAACAAAAAAAACCCCCATCAACTCCTGCTAGTGCAGCAAACCGCTTTCCATACATCCAGGAATGGCATTCTATGAGCGTGCTGCTCTTCTGTGAAGGGGTTGGGGGGGACGACACACTACACACACAGAGGACTAAGTAGGGTATCTCCCTGTCTGCCCATCAGCTACATCTTCAAGGTATTTTGCATGATTGTAATTTTCTGGTGGCCTGTTCAACCAGGGCTAGAGTGACTGGTCAGAGTGACTCCTTGAGTAGCTTTGTACCCAACCATCTTACCTAAAAGGAGAACCCCGTCACTGACCCTAATGTTTATGCCCCCCCTCTTATGTCCATGACAGGAGCGAATCAGTGTAACATGCAGAATTTTCCAAAGGAACAGAACCAACTTCTATCTACATGTTGATCGATCAATATTTATTTTAAGAGACTGGCTCACATAATTGTGGAGGCTTGGCAAATCCAAAATTGGCTGTGTGACCTGGCAATGAGTTCATGCAGAGTTTTGGTTTAAGTGTGTCTTCTAGGGCTGGTAATGCAATGTTAGAATTATATAAGTATGTTATATAATATATATAATTGATTCCCTCTTTGGAAAGGTCAACCTTATTTTTTTTTTTTTTAATTAAGGCCTTCAAGTGATTGGATGAATGTTTTGGAATATTTGTTTAATTATGTAAAGAGGTGTTGTGGTTTTTATCTTGCCTGCTTAAGGCACCTGATTGGTCTAATAAAAAGCTGAACCACCAATCGCGAGGGAGGAGGTATAGGCGGGACTTCCAGGCAGGGGGAACAAGTGGGGGGAGAAATTTATTCATTTGTTTGTTTGTTTTTCCAGAGCTGAGGACTGAACCCAGGGCCTTGCATTTGCCAAGCGCTCTACCACTGAGCTAAATCCCCAAACCCTGGGAAGAGGAATTTAGGCTCAAGGAAGAAAGAAAAGAGACACCAGGAGCCAGCCAGACACAGAGGAAGCAGGAGAGCAGGACACATAGAATGAAAGAAAGGGAAAAAGCCCCGAGGTGACCAGGCGGTGGTGGCACATGCCTTTGATCCCAGCACTTGGGAGGTAGGGGCAGGTGGATCTCTGTGAGTTCAAGGCCAGCCTGATCTACAGAGTGAGTTTCAGGACAGGCTCCAAATGCTACAGACAAACCCTGTCTCAAAAAACCAAAAAGAGGGGGAAAAAAAGCCCTAAGGCAAAACGTAAATGCCTAGAAACAGGTTAAATTAAGTTAAAAGAGCTAGCGGGACAAGCCTAAACTGCGGCTGAGCAGTCATAATTAATAATAAGTCTCTGTGTCTTTATTTGGGAGCTGGTTGGTGGCCCAAAGAAAATCCCAACTACAGATGAAGCCCACTTACATTCTGTATCTCTTAGCATTTACTAATTTAAAAGTTAATCTCATTTAAAATATACCTTTGTCTGGTCTACATAGTGAGTTCAGAACAGCAGTAAGTAATTTAATTAAATATACCTTTGCCAAAACATCCAGCATCTTGTTGGACCAAATATCTATGTACTGTGTGACCTAGCCAGGCTGGCACATAAACTTGACTATGATACTGTCTTTACATTATCCCTTGATTGGGAGTGATAACGAAAGGGAGTGCTTTTTCGGATAAATTGTCCATTTAAGACACAGTATAGACAATATAATCCCATGCCTTTTGGCACTCGATACAGAAACAGCTCCACAGAACTCATTCCTGTATCTGTTGACTTGAGCTCTTTGGGTTTTTTTTTTTTTTTTTTTTTTTTTCCAAGAGTTTCTGTGTATATCCTTGGCTGTCCTGGAACTTGCTCTGTAGACCAGACTGGCCTCAAGCTCAGAGATGCCCCTGCCTCCGCCTCCTGAGTGTTGGGATTAAAGGCCTCCGAGGCTGCCACCACTTGGTAACTCTATATCTCTATTTGTCCACTGTCAGATCTTTTCCCATGAGTGGTGTGCATGTGGACTTCTGGGATGCTCTCTGCTGAGCAGTGACCTGCACTGTTCCATTCTCTGTGAGGTGACACATAGCAGCTAATGCAGTCTGTGGGTCTGTGTTGATTGGCTTTGCTTTGTTCTGAGGTATCGGTTGTGTGTTGTTTTGGGTCCTCCTGGCATTTGACTCTGCTGTGTTGAAGATGGTTCACATTTTACCTTCCATTGACCAGCAGGTGTCAGTATATATCCCTAACACGAATTCTCTCCATACACGCTCTCCCTTAGGAACACAGCATCAATATAGCCCTCTACCATATCCCTAACACGGATGCTCTCCACACACGCTCTCCCTTAGGAACACAGCATGAATATAGCCCTCTACCTGATGGTGGAAAGAAAACAGGGCCCCTGGCTTCCAGTAGTGCAATGAAGGTCTCCAGCGTTGCAGTAATTTTACAATTGTTTAAATGGGCTGCAGAAAGGAGGGGAGAGATATTCTGTCGTTACATGGCAGTGAATGAGTATGTGGTCTGTGACAGGGATCCCCAGAGAATGAAATGAAGGCTTCTGGCAACTATGGAAGCTAAGAATTAACAATTACTCGTGTGACAATTAGTTACAATTTTGAATGAAGGCTTAGTTATTAGTATACAATTAGTTCTCTGGTGTGTCCATTCGTTTTAAGGGTCCCCCCCCCCATTGAAGGAATATAAATTAGTTTTTGAGGGAAGAAAGTTTACTCTGACTCACAGGTTTGGAAAGTTTGTTCATGATCTGGTAGACCTGTGGCTTTCAGGCTTTTCATGGTGGGGCAGAGGCAAGCCTTCGTGGAAGGGTGTGTTGAAGCAAAACTTGATCTCACGATATGGAAGAAGAGTAGAGAACAGGGCTGAGATCCCGTTATGCCCACCAAGGGCAGATGTCCCATGGCCACAGGCCCTCAAGTCCCCCTATCACAAAGCTGGGGCTAAGGCTTTTTAACACAGAGCCTCTGGGACACTCCAGCTCTCTCATGAGTAATCAAATGACTTTCTGATGCTCACAGAATCAGGCGCCACCTGGACCACAGACACCGCCACCTGGCCATTCTCATTTCTAAAATACAAAGCCGTTTCTCTTTCCCGCTATGCTGGGGATCACACCCAGAACATGTACGTGACAGGCAAGTCCCCTACCACTGAGTTACACCCCAACCCTTAAAACAGAGACCATCTCGCTCTGAGACGCAGATAGTCTCAAATCCATGGTCCTCCTGCCTCCACATGCAGAGTGCTGGGAATAGAGGTGTGTGCCACCATGCCTGGCTTCTTTTCGGAACCTAACATGAGCTAGAGTTGGTGGCACACACCTGTAACCTGAGCATTACTTATTATCCAAGCACTTAGGACTCTGAGGCAGGAGGACAGCAGGTCCAAAGACAGCCTGGGCTACAGAGCAAGATCTTATCTCAAGCAAACAAAAGCCTCACTGTCACCATATCAACCCATCCACAATTGTTCTTTTCTTTCTTTTTTTTTTTTTCTGAGACAGTTTCTTTGTGTAGCCCTGGCTGTCCTGAAACTCTCTCTCTGTAGCCCAGGCTAGCCTCAGATTCACAGAGATCCTTCTGCCTCTGCCTCCCAAGTGCTGGGATTAAGCTAAGACTCTAATTTTAAAAAATTAAAGTATTTTTTAAAAAAGCATGGTGTGGTGGTGCACACCTTTCATTGCAGCACTGGGAAGGAGGCAGAGGCAGGAGGATCTCGTGAGTTCCAGGCCAGCCTGGTCTACATATTGAGCTCCAGCACAGCCAAGGCTATGTTGAGAGACCCTGTTTCAGAGAGAGATAGAGACAGAGACAGACAGATAAAGTTTGACAGAGACAGACAAACAGATTTTTAAGGGGTCAGAGAGATGACTTAATGGTAAGGGCGGTTGCCATCAGAGCTTGATCCAGGAACCCACGCAGTAGAAAGCGATCCGACTGTCATAAACTGTCCCGTGGCCACAACACTCCAGTCAGGGCACACACACCCGCCCCTCCTTTCCCACACAGACAACCCAGAAAAGAGAGTACTTATTTATTTTGTGTGTATGTGTTTGTGCCAGAGTGTATGTGTGCGCACCACATACATGCAGGAGCCTGAGGAGGTCCAGAGAGGGCATAGTGGATCCCCTGGACCAGGAACACGGACTTGGGTCACCCCAAATACCATGACCACACGTAGTGTCAGCTTCCCGGTGTTTCTGTAGAAGAGAACAAAGAAATTCATACGTCAAGAGTCTTAAAATACAGGGGTGGAGACACGAAGTAGGCAGGTTGGAGCGAAGCGGGGAGACCTCTGCTGTAGCGCTGGCTCCCGGGCTCCCCGAAAACATTCTCCTACTTGGTGTTGGAGGGAGATGGGGGTCTGTTCTTACTCCCCAAAACCAGTTACAAGGCAGTTAGGCCACAGCGGTGGGCAGCCCACTGATACTTAGGATTTGGAGACAATTCAAGATGATTTGTGTCTGATCCAGAAACTCCATCCAGCTCTCCGCGGGCAAGAGAGTTCTCCAGGACAACGTGGCAAAGGGGAGTGTTGTCATGTCACCCTTGGGTGCCAGTCGGGGCGTGGTCTATGCAAATGAGGGGCGCGCAGGGGCTGCCGGTCCGCACCGCTGCGGAAACGCGAGGGATTTCGCGCGCGGCGTGGGAGGGAGCGCGGGTCCGCGGGGGGCAGCGGAGCGCAGGAAGCGGGCGCGGGTGCGCGGTGACCCGGGATCGCCGACGGCGAAGTGACCGTGTGTTGAGAGCGCAGGGCCGGTGTGGCTGAGTGGTGTGTGTCGGGGAGACGAGCATACTTACCTGGCAGGGGAGACACCATGATGAAGCAGGTGGTTTTCCCAGGGTGAGGCTCACCCATTGCACTTGGGGTGTGCTGACCCCTGCGATTTCCCCAAATGCGGGAAACTCGACTGCAGAATTTGTGGTAGTGGGGGACTGCGTGCGCGCTCTCCCCCGACAACATCGCGAAGAAAAAGTAGAATAATTGTGTGTCTGCTCGACACAAACTACTGAGAATGGCTTTTGTTAATAAATTGGGGCGGAGTGATATTATCTCTGGTCTGGTGCTAGCCGAAGGTACACAGGTACTAAAACATGTTGACGGAGAGTAGTTTTCAATCGATAAAAGCACCACCACTGTTAACAGGTTGAAACTTGCTCTGCCGCTGAGGCTGGCCTTGAACTCACGGAGATCCACCTGCCTCTGACTCCCGAGCGCTTGGTATTAAAGGCGTGCGCCACCACAGTCCCGCTCTCAAATATTTTAAAAAATATCTTCCTGGTTCTTAAAAGTTTCAAATTATAAGTTATCCCTGACTTCCAAAGGGACATTCCCTATGCCCTTTATCTTTAGTGTAAGAATTTAAGGTTTCATCTTTTCACCCAATTTAAATTTCATTTGTCTTCATTCATCCTCATCATTTTCTTGCCTTTTATTTTATGATTTATTTATTTTGAGACAAAGACTCACGGTGTAGACCTGGCTAACCTTGAACTCATGGAAGGCCTGTGTCTCCCAAGATCTAGGCTTAAAAACGTGTGCCACACTCAACTGCCCTCTATTTTAATACATATGCGAGTCTTCCTTTTCCTCGTCTTTTTCTAACGGGTTGAGCGGGTCCTCAGAGCTCAAAGGAACACAGTGCAGCCTTCCTTCATCTTGTTTGTTTGTTTGTTTGTTTTGTTTTGTTTTGTTTTGTTTTGTTTTGTTTTTATTTTCAAGACAGGATTTTTCTGTGTAGCTTTGGGTCTTTCCTGGATCTGGGTCTTTCCTGGATCTCGCTCTTTAGACCAGGCTGGCCTCGAACTCACCTCCCGAGTGCTGGGATTAAAGGTGTGTGCCACCACTGCCTGGTGCCTTCCTTCATCTTTACTTCCCTGTGGATCCTGTTTATGTGGTCATCCCTGTGGCGGTCTCCTCCCATAACCTCACTTCTTCAACTTGATATTAGTTCAACTCTTTTTAGGTAGCACTGGAGAAAAGCCGGATCTAGACACTTTTCTTCTGTAACAAGTTCTTCATAACTAAATGCTCCAATTGAAGACCAGGCTACATCGGGTCTTCGAGAAGAAGGACCAGCGGAGAGGGGAGTGGCTGAGTCTTCTACTCAGTCTGAGGAAGGAGTCTCTTCCATGTCTTATAGCAGGCAAGACGGTGCTCACACACTTCCACCTCAA
>NW_023412427.1:0-23440 GCF_903995425.1 Onychomys torridus
GTTGCAACAGTAACAGCTGAGATATCACCACACACAGAGAAATAGTAAACTCACACAGATGTTTACCCAGACCCAATTCTCTTGGCTGTTTTTTGTAAATGAAGTAGAACAGTTTAAAAGGAAAACACACACACACAGATAGAGAGAGAGACAGACAGACAGACAGACAGAGACAGAGACAGAGAGACAGAGAAGAGAGAGAGGACAGAGAGAGAGAGAGAGACCTAACAAGAACCAAACAAATTCCACTTGCATAATAGTTTGAGGCAGAATAACATTTTTAATACAATTCCATTTTTTCCTTAAAGGAATTAGAAAAAATAATTTATTAATTTTTTAAGCATGTCGTATTGTATTATTATAATAACACTGATAATAAAACATATATTCAAACATGTCAGATTGTTGGATAACTTATAAACCCTTGGGACATATATAAAAATAAATGAATTTTGAAAATATAGGTCTAACATATAGGTTCCTTGGAATTCCAGAATCCAGGGAAATCCCAAAGTCAGTGGGAAATCAAAAACATTACATTTTTAGTTGGTAAAATATATAAAATGCTGAAGTATTAGTTAAAAATTGCAAAACAACACAAAATATCACCAAAACAATTAAGGACACAGGAGATGTCAGAATCTAGAGGGCCCATATTTACTGAAGAAGTACGGGAGGGGCCACAGTCGTCTATTAAGATCAAATGCA
Organism: Onychomys torridus; assembly: GCF_903995425.1. Taxonomy (NCBI): domain Eukaryota; kingdom Metazoa; phylum Chordata; class Mammalia; order Rodentia; family Cricetidae; genus Onychomys; species Onychomys torridus. The sequence continues at coordinate 709 of NW_023412427.1, forward strand.
AGAAACCTCTGTTGGTTTTCCTATTCCCTGTATTGATTATTGAAACCTATGCTTTTTGTTTTATGGGAAAACTCCCCAATATGAACATGGAGAATCAAAGGTTATGCAGGTGGTAATACTCTTTGATATCTGTTCATATCTACAAGAGTCAATGCTGTTTGATCTCATGTGCCTCTGTCCCAGAAGTCAGGGGTCTCTTTGAGCACCAATGCCTATAGGGTAAAAGTCCCTGGGAGGCAAGAAGGCAGTTCAGTACCTCTAAATAGCTAGTGTTGGTTCCAGTTTCTGGAGTCTGACACTGAATGGATTCATTTTGGTGCATTTAAGCACAGCACAATTTAGGAAAATTTCATGTTATAGTTTTGCAAAATAAAGCATACATACATAAACCTTAAGGAACAAAGTAAGCTAAATAAGTATCAGACATGATAATATGGAAATCTTCATAGTGCAAGGGCTGCCTTCCAAGAAGATGGGTTCTATCGATTGGGAAAATCAACCTATGGTATGGGTCTGGGGGAGGTTCAAGTATGATTTTCAAGCACACAGACTGTGCAAAGTTGACTAGACTAGAAAGCACATCTGCTCCCAGCCTTCTGGACAGACAACTGGTTATGCATTCCTTCCCTTGGAGGAACAGCTCTGGGTGCTAACATTCCAGGTTCCCCTAGCACTCATCTGTGGGCATGAGGACCTCTCTGCTCCTACAAGAAGTCCTGTGCCTTTCTGAAATTCTTTTCCAGCTTTCTCCATCCATTCACTACTAGTCCAAATGTTTCCTTCATTATGGGTCTTATCTCTCTTTTATAATTTGAGACCATCATCATTTTTTGAGAAACAAACTAACAAAAAAAAAGAAAAGAAAAACAAAAAACCAAAAATTACTCCTGCTCCTGTCTTCTTCTGGACACATTTTCCTAATATATATATATATATATATATCCTCATAAATCTTTAAAAAACATGTCACACTTCTCTTCCATACTCAGTTGATTCCCTTTGCTACATACAACAAAATGCCAAAATATATAAACCTTAAATTTCTGCTTTATGTTTCACTACTTTAATTTCCTTACAAATAACCTAGTCACCCTGTTTCCAAACAAGCAAACAAAGAAATAAATAACCTAAAGAATCTTTATAATGATTACTATTGATGTGAGGAAGCACCATGAGTAAAAACAACTTTGGGAGGAAAAGGTTTATTTGGCTTAAGCTTCCACATCACTAGTAATCACCAAAGGATATCAGGACAGAGACTTAAACAGGGCAGGAACTTGGAGGCAGTAGCTGATGCATGGGCCATGAAAGGGTGTGGTTCAGTGGTTTGCTCTCATGGCTTGCTCAGCCCACTTTCTTATACAACATAGACATAGTACCACCCACAATGCGCTGTGCTCTCCACATGAATCACTAATAATGAAAATGCCCTACAGGCTTGCCTATAGCCTCATTATATGGAGTCATTTTTCTCAACTGAATCTCGCTCCTCTCAGGAAAAGGAGAGAATATTGTGTCCTATGTGTCAGAGACATCTTAATAGTGAAAACTACTTATTTCCCCACCCACATGAGATTCCATAACAAAAGAAATTTTGTGTCTGACTCTAAAGATAAGGAAACAACACAGATGTTTGAGAGGATGACAGGTGCAGCCATCTCAGACAAGGGTCAGACGGGCGAGCAAGCCATGGAAAACCCACCAGAAGATTAGGCTGGGGCCAGGAGGCTCTAGGAAAATCATCAGATGATGTGCTGCTTCTAGACCCAGACAATTAAGAACCACATAAAAAACGAGTTCCAGACATTTCCTACCATAACCTAAAGGTTAGGACAGATTATATTCCATAGCTGTCAGAGGGAGCAAGTTTCCTGCAGATAAGAACTGGAATGTCTAATGGTCAAAGAAAGTGGGTCTGCAAATGTTATAGATGCATGACATAAACTGCTAGAGAATATGGCAATTTCCTTGCAGCTGCAACTCTCCAATCATTTAAAACCAAGCATCTCCAACCAGGTGTAAGCTCCAATCCTGAGCTTGTGACTCAACAGAGTTGGAATTCCCCTAGACCCCCAACGCTAACCACTATAAAAATCATATCCTGTTACTGCTTAAGGTCCCTCTGACTCCACTGCTGAGTGGATGGAAAAGGGACCTGGGTTTGAACTTGTGAATTAAAAAGACTCTTTGCTTTTGCATTCAGATTGGTCTCTTGATAGTCTTTGGAATCATAGAACTTTGGGTGCAACAATGTTAACTGACTTCCTCAAGATGCCACAGCTAAAACAGACAAAGTAGGGTAGGGGTCCAGGGGGTCTGGTGGTAGCCTCTGTCCTTTTAAAGGCTGGAGGGTGGTAGCTTCTCTCTGGATCTCCTGCTGCAGCTCACAGCTCTATGATGTGGCAGTGAAGAACAATTGCCAAGTCCATGGTGTCTTGGACAAGGTGAGAGATGTGGCTGAACCACAAAGCACCCAAGATGGCACCTCCTGGTATCTCAGGATCCCACAAAGAACTGATGAATGAGTCTACTTGGTCCTGCATCTGGGCTCCTCCTGCCCTGTCACAGCAACTCTTCTGACCATGTCTGTCTAAAGTCAGCCACTAAGAAGAGTGGAGGAGAAATCACACAGAAAGAGACTCACATGCTGGTACCAGCCTCCTTCCCAGAAGGCCTTTCCCCATCATCCTCTACATCAAGGCCTTCTTGGGGTCCCTGAGAGGGGAGAGGAGGGGCTACAGTAGACATCTTCAGGAGAGGTTGTAATCTGTCCTAAGAAGGATTTCTCCAGCTCTGGATTTCTACTTCTGCCTCTATCAAAGTATTCTTTGGCATTCATTGCAATTTAGTTGACATGATGTCTCAAAGGAGTTGATTCTGAATGAGTCTTGCTCTTAGAGTGCATAGAGAAGTGGGAATGGATTGGATGGAGGCAGAGGGTCAATAGAGCCTCTCTAGAAAGATGTGTGTCCTCAGACATGTCCCTGGAGCTTTCTGATCTTTACCCAACAATACCAAGGACATTGGAACCCTAACTTCATGAGACAGTTGGGGAAGGAGATAGCAAACTGATAAAGTCATGTGTAAATTATGAACCTTGAGCCAGATTGGGGTATAGATACTGGCTGCATGGCCACACCATCAGTTTTGTGAACTAATTTGGGTGACATTGTGATTTTAGTATCATCCTATAAATTTGAGAGGAACCTGAAGCTGTTTATTGCCCCTGGATGTAGTATGGTTCCTTGGAGGTGGCCTCATATAAGAAATGCTCACCTAAACCCATCATAGGAGCCCATTCTGAGTTCTCTCACTGGGGCTCCAGTTTCCTCTCTGTAATTGAGGTCACTCTTCATTTGTGCTCATCCCAGACTCAGAAACTATCAAGACTTGTCAGGGGCAGAGCTGAATTTTCCATCTTCTTGTCTCCCTCTTCTGGGTCCTCCTCACTGGAACTCTGGAGGACACAATCTGATTATCCTGTTGCATGCCAAGTTTACTCTGATGACTTCATGCCTTTCCATTAGCAACCTGAGAGCACTGAAACAGCTTCCCAGGGCAGGACTCTGCCTCTGTTTCTCCTTCAGTCTCAATCTGCAAGTGATTCCCAATGCACTATCAATTAAATCCTAATTCTCCCTTTTTACATTTAACTACCATCACCTCTCTGGTTGCTTTAATCACTGTATGAAATCTCATAATCTGTTTTCATGTACAAAGCACAAATCACATCTCACTGCTTAGATTCATTTTCTACAAAGAGAGGAGTGGACACTGAGGCTTCCTCCTTCCCTACAAATGAAACATTCTGGTTGTTGAGCATTTACTGTTCCTTCAGTAGAAAGGCCTCCTCCCCAGGATCTCTTCACTCTGGCTGACCTTGAAGGTCTAGGTCACTGATACTGTGTCAGGAAACTTCCATCCTGTGCAGAGAGCTTCCCAATGACCTGCTTTGTGTTCCTCAGAGCTGCAGACAAAAGCCAAGGTGACAGTGCTGAAGGGAGACATTCTGGATGCCCAGTGCCTGAGGAGAGCCTGCCAGGGCATCTCTGTCGTCATCCACAGCGCTGCCTCCCTTGAATTCTTCGGTGCCATTCACAGACAGACCATCCTGGATATCAACATGAAAGGTAGTGTCTCGGGAGTATAAGAGAGAGTGGGAAATTTAGAATGGTCAAATAGCATGGGAAGGGAAGTGCCAGCCATGGAACACCTGCTGTCCTCTGGGTCTGTCAGATGCCTCTGCTTGCCAGCCCAGCTAGCAGAACTCAGGACTGTTGTCCTTGATGTTTAGAAGAAGAGATTGGGCTGAGAGAGCAGGAACAGAGGCCCACAGGTAGTCACAGGACAGAAAAGACAGAGCCACACCTGGGGACACATCAACTGCCAGGAAGTTCTCCTGCTCCTCCATGTGCCAAAGTGAGTGGACTCCATCTCAATGTGTTTAATATCTATCCACCCACTGCTGTGAACACCCACAAAGTTTTCCTGTGAGATCTGAGTTTTCCCAGCAGGGCTGCATTAAGAGATTGCTTGACCATGTGGTGTGGTTACCAGGTGATTGAAAGGTCTGGCACTTGGCTGAGCTAGGGGAGGTCTTTTGCTCAACCTCTGGGCATTCCTATACTAGCCTTGCAGAAGAGACAGGAGGGGTGGATAATGATCCAAGCCCTCCCAAGGTTATCCTGATTTTCTATCTGTTTCCATCTCCTCTATCCTTCTATCTAGTATCTCTTATCCCTCCCTCTCTCCTCGAGTACCCTGTCATAAAATAATAGGATCCCACAAATGGTGCCAGGAACAGGGATAGGAGACTTGACAAAAGGAGAGAGGAGGTGTCTCAGGTGTAAGAGGGTATGCCCGATAAGGAATTAAAAATAAAAGTGATGGTATTTTATTCTCCAGAGTGAAAATTGGGTGGCTTAATATCAAAGTTAAAAGTGAGTGAGGCTGCAGTGTATATTTCTATCTAGATTCCTTTCTTTTTTTCTCTATCTTATTTTCTATCTATAAACATTAAGGAAAAATATAAGGTAGAATGTAGGAATATTGTGTAGAAAAAACTTAGGAATAAGATTAGCAAGAAGATAAACGAACTATCTCCTTGATTTTTTCCAACTATGGGGCTATGAATGCAAACACCTGGGGAAGAATCAGAGAAACATCTATCAAAGGTGAGAAAAACTGGCACACAAAGATTCCTGTGGATGATTTGGCCTGTGAACAGCTTAGATTTAAGTCCTGATTGGCAGAGGAAAGAATTTTCCCAGAGACAGATTCTGGTGAAATAAAACTCTTCACTCCACTGACATTGTTACTGTATGATAAATTCACCATCAGAATTAGTTTCCTTGGCCATGAAGCAAAGTTTAGGGAACAGAAGGCTTGGGGAAAAGTTAGTAATCTTTCTCTCAAAAACTGAAAGCTTTCTTGGGAAAAACTTAATAATCTCTCTGAAAAACTGGAAGCTCTTTAGGTCTTTCCTTCTCAGATATTTTTCTATTTCTGTAATGGCGAAAATTAAATAATCTGGAATTAAAATCTATCAGTAAGGAAAAGCACCTGTAATTGCTGTAAAAAAACAAACAACCTCTTGGAACAGGACAGATCCTTTCTGATAGTCCAATCTCCCCTTCCAGCCAATATTATAAAAACAGCACATGCTTTGGACCCTAGCCAAAATCCCCTGTGGCTAGAGCCTAGCAATAGATTCCTGGGAGAGTGCAGGCAGAGACTTTCGGCTTCCCCACTGAAGGATGGAGCCTTGGCAAAAGCAGAAGGACCCTGCTGGGAAAAGCTGCTGGCATCAAAAAAACAGGGTCTAAGTTTGCAGAAACTATAAAGGCAGCATGGGAAGAGCTAAGGCAAAATTTGCCCATACAAACAAGGCCAGTGGGAATGTTGAGGGTCCACTGCTGGACTACCAGCCCCAAGTCAATAGATGGGGCTGTACAGCACCCAAGTTGTGGAAAATACCATCTCTGAGAAACCTCTTTCTTTCTTCTCTATGGGGAATGGATGGGAAATCTGCTTTAAAAGCTCAATTTTCAAGTACTCTCTTTACTTTTTCACTGACCCAGTAAAACAAGGGGTGGGTACCGGGTTGTGATGTGGGCAAAGGATACCAGATGCCTGTCCATGTGTGCACATGTGGACAGGTGTGGCTATTCTGGGGACAATGTTAGGTGAAGGAAGTTCACCTGTCAATGCCAGCAGCTCAGGGAGGACAGAAACCTTCTGTGTTAAAAACTTCCCCTGATCTTGACATTCACATGAACACATACTAAAATGGAAGTGGTAAATGGTAAATGGAAACCCCAGTGTGGGAGACCAGAAAAGCTGCATGGGAAATGTAGTTCATTCACTACAGCATGCAGAGATAGAAAAGGGCAGCTTGGAAAATGTAGTCCATAAAGTGGTTCAGTAACAGTATGACAATATAGAGAAAGGCAGTTTGAGAAATTAAGTCTGTAAAAGAGGTACTGGTACTGCGCTGCCCGAAAACTCTCTTGTTGTTTTTTCCAGCTCAGAATGCTATTTTTTCCACAGGCTTTGTTAGCTTCCCTCTCAAGAACTAGGAACAGGTGAAGAGTTGCCAGTCAGGAAGCAATGAAAGTGCTGACACTGTTTGTCAACAAGTCACACTGAAACCCTTTAGAAAACCAGGGAAAGAGCGCCGTGTGCTGGGAAATTGCCGTGGGTCTGAAAGAGAAAAAACTTACGGGCAAATGAAAAAAATTAAGGATCTTGAGTTGTGCTTGAAATGCAAGGGAGAAACACAGGCATCATTGAAATGTTCATGATTAGACTGGCGTGGTGGCACATACCTTTGATCCCAGCACTTGAGAGGAAGAGCAAGGCAGATCTCTGTGAGTTCGAGGCCAGCCTGGTCTAGAGAGTGAGATCCAGGAAAGGCTCAAAGCTGCACAGAGAAACCATGTCTCCAAAAACCAAAAAAACAAAAAACAAAAAGAAAAAAACAAAAAGAAAACCCAGCATCCTCCATGGTCTGTGCCTTTGTTCCTGGGTGACTTTCCTCAGTGACACACTGACATGGAAACATAGAAGCCATAGAAACTGTTCCCTTCCCAAGTGGCTTTGGTCATGTGTTTATCACAGCAACAGAAAGCTAACCAGGACAGTGGCTCAGTGCAAGGAGCCTTGTCCAACATGTGGAGGAGCCTAGGTGTGATCCCAACACTGAAAAGAAAATAATTATATTCAAACAGAGAAAGAGAGAGAGTAGAGAGAGAGAGAGAGAGACAGAGAGAGAGAGAGAGAGAGAGAGAGAGAGAGAGAGAGAGACAGACAGAAAAAGAGAGAGATAGCTCTATAAACTTGAAAACCTAGAAATCCCTGGTTTTTCAGAATCTAATGTCACCTTTTTTGATTTGGGATTTATTCTGTGGCTATAGAATGGCAATTTGTGTCAATATCAGGTAAGAATGTATTAGATTTGTAGTAGTCCTTCCATTGGGGTAGAGGTTGGAATGAATCTGACCCTTCAGCTTCTTTCCTAACAATAATGGTGAACTTCCAATTCTCAGGTACTCAGCTCCTGTTGGATGCTTGTGTGGAAGCCAGTGTCCCAGTCTTCATCTACAGCAGCACAGTGTCTGTAGCTGGACCAAACTCCTACAAGGAGATCATCCAGAATGGATGTGAGGAAGAGAATCATGAGAGCAGATGGTCTCATCCATACCCATACAGCAAAAAGATGGCTGAGAAGGCAGTGCTGGCAGCCAATGGGAGGAGCCTGAGAGATGGTGGCACTTTGCATACTTGTGCCTTAAGACTCCCATTCATCTATGGGGAAGGGAGCCAACACATTTCATATGTAGTGAATAGAGCACTCAAGAATAATGGCATACTTGACAGTTTTGCCAAATTCTCTGTGATCAACCCAGTATTTGTGAGTAATGCAGCCTGGGCACACATTCTGGCAGCCAGGGGCCTACAAGACCCCAACAAGGCACCAAACATCCAAGGTCAGTTCTACTACATCTCAGATGAAACCCCTCACCAAAGCTTTGTTGATTTACATTACACCCTGAGCAAGGACTGGGGCCTCCACCTTGATTCCAGTTGGAGCCTTCCTCTGCCCATGCTCTACTGGCTTGCCTTCCTGCTGGAAACTGTCAGTTTCCTGCTGCGTCCAATCTACAACTACCAGCCTCCTTTTAACCGCTGCTTGGTCACAATGTCAAATAGTGTGTTCACCTTCTCCTACAAGAAATCTCAGCGAGATCTGGGCTATGAGCCACCTGTCAGCTGGGAGGAAGCCAGAGAGAAAACTTCTCAGTGGATCGGGTCACTAGTGGAGCAGCACAAGGGCACACTGAACACAAAGTCTCAGTGATGTGACCAAGGCAGGGACATGGCCCTGAAGTTGTCAGATCCTCCAGAAAAGGTCTAAGAAACGACCCAACTTTTACACTTCCCTTTTACATACTGGCCAACTTGTCTTCAGGTCACAAAGCCTTACCAGTCCACTGGCCAGTCCCAAACTTTTGCCCTGAGTACTTGCCCAGAGACACACAGGCTGTGCTTCAGCTGCTATGAACAAAGGTTCAGTTTCTGGGACTGAACTGCCCAGAGCCTCCTTTAACTTAGAATTTCATCAGTGTTTCCATTTCCCCTCTCACAGTCCCAAAGCATTGTTTGTCTGAGAAAATTCCCATTGCTTCATGAAGCTCAAAAAGAACAATAAAAAAGGTTTCATGCCTAATCTGGTGAACGCCTAATTGTTGTGATCAATCTTAATTCCAGCTTTCCTTTCTATATCCAGTTAAGGCCATAGTCAGAACAGAAACAGAATGTCACTCCCACAGAGGTGGACCCAAGCACATACTAGATGACTGACCTGGAGTGCCCCGGTTCAGCATCACCAGGTCACAGACAGACAGCATCTTGCTCTGAGTCAGTAACATACTCCATATCTGACTAGAGAACCCACAGTTGAAAGAGGCCCTGTCTGCTCAACCAGACATCAGAAACCCGAGGGAGCTGTGGAGACACAGTACAGAGGAAAGAAAACTGTCTCTTGTCACAACTGCATAGTAATTCACCTGCCTTTTGGTATTACAGACAACAGGAAAGTCACATCCAGCATCAATACGTCCTTCTCACCCCACATTAATTAATGTTTGTAGGATGACATTGATTGGGACTGAGCTGCTGGACAAAGATCAGGAGATAAGACCATGCTGAAGTTCTATACAGCCAACCAAACCTAAGAGTGTTTTCCTGGTTACTACAATATTAGGAGAGAAAAACAAGCACCATTTTCAAGCAGGCCACTGATAGCCCAGGAAGCCCACTTGGTTTCACATCAGCAAGGGGTCATTGGAAAGTAGATGCTCTGCCTTTGTCATCCACTTCTGCTTCCTTTGCCATGCTAGGCTGAGAGAGCACCGGTCTGGCTCACTGGACAGTGTTCTATGGTATAAAAGGAAGAGTCATCTGTTTCTGAGAACAAAAGTAAATTCCAAGGATGAATTCTAGCCACAATTGAATGCATGTTTCTGTTTTGACTCCTCATCATCAGTTCTTTGAGAGGACATTCACTAAGAATGTAGCTTCAACATTCACTCTGTAAGAGGAAGGAGAGATGCTCAGGCACCACTCACAAGGACTCACCTGGCTCCAGGGTTGTGGGCAGCTTAGGAATGCAGCTCATACAATCCAGGCACCTTGTCCAGAGTGAGTGTCCATGAACCCTGGGTAAACAGAACACCTCCACAAGCCTGTTACATTAGCTCAGAAGGAAAAGATGGTGGGGTAGGAGAAAGGATCTTCAATCTTGATTTCAGCCAATTTAAATCCCTCACTGAATTCACTGGTCCATTTTCTCAGGGGAAAGCAGTCTCCCAAGGTCTAACAAGGGTGTGCATCTATCCTGAGAAGCATAATGGATTAGTTGCTGGTGGCAGTCACAGCTCCCACACACAGGAGCCATGTACTGCATGCAATCCACCACAAGGAGGGAGTAAAGGCACAGGAAAGTTGGCAGCAGCCCCAGCCTGTGAGCCTCCTCCTCTTTTTCCATTGGATTCTGCAGTCTGTGACCAAGGAATAAGGGAAGCACAGAAAAGTGTTTGCCCACAGGTTTAAGTGTGATGTACATATGACTGAAGAGAATGGAGTTGAACAGAAGGTGTCCAGGAAAGCTTCACAAACACGGTGGAACTCTAAAGGAGCATCAGGTGGGTCCATGCAGGGAGGACAGCCTGAGAGATGGTGCAGAGGAGGAGTGTGCTGGGGAGGGAGAAGGAAGGCCAGTGAGTAAGGAGGCTGGACACCCCTTAGCATGGTTTGCTGAGAGACAGTTCACGTCCAGAGATGAGCACTAGGCAAGACTGTCCTCTGGGACCCAGCAGAGTGTTCAGTAGATGGTCTGTTTATGAGGCTGCCTGCAGGAGACTGTCCAGAGACAATGCTTGTTCCTTGACCCCAGATACTGGAGTGTGAGCTTTGGGCAGCAGAGTGAGAACACACAGCTCAAGGAAGAGGGGGAGTGACCCCTGCTCCTCAGCTGGGTGTGGATCCTGTTTCTTAACCAGGTGGTGGGAGGCTCCAGTGACTCCACTGTTTCCCCTTGGTGTGAGTCCTGTGTACACACTTCATTGAAATTTAATCCTTCAGAATACTCGATATGAGCTTTAATTTTAAAGAGATGTAATGTGATGGAAAAGAAGTGTGAAATCTGAGAAAATGTATTTGATGGTGAACCCAGGGCCCTGTCCCAGTACTCCATCCCCGATCCAGATGACAGTCTAGTAGAGAGAGAAATATGTTAAACTTGGTAGGGGCTCTAAACAGGATGGTGTACAGTGTCCTGAAAAGGTCAGGTGCTAAGAGAGGTTCCTGCTGGACTGTTGGGCTCTGACCCCCATTCCAGTTAACTCTTTCCTTGCTTGCTGACATTGATCAGGTGTCCTACCTATGCTAATTGCCTGCTGGTTTCATTCCTCTTAAACAGCTTACTGGAGGGTCCTTGTTTGCACATCCTGCTTATTGGTGTAATGCTTGAATATAAAACATCTGTATTGAGTTTGCCCTCCCAAGTTCTTCCACTGTGCTGTAGGCCTGTATTTAAGTGCTCCTCCCTCCTCCAATAAAGGACATTCTACTGAGAGGAATGACCCCGTCTTATCTCTGTTTTAATCCTCAGCCCTTGTTCACACATGGTAGCACAGGGCACTACAAGTGGAGGTCCCACCGAGATCTCAGAAAGAAGGGACATGTGGAGGACACCCTAAGAAAGGCTGGCCAGCATTTTAAAAGAAGATAAGAGTGGGTGGATTGTTATGGGTGCAGCTAGTTCACAGTAGCTCCTGGAGGAACAGTTCATTGGAATGCTGAAGCACCAGGGCACCACCATTAAGAGCAGGATGGCTAAAGATTTCATTCAGATCCTCCAGAATGATAGTCCCTGGTTTCTGGTCTCTGGGGGATTTCATATACCAGACTGGGGACAGGTTATGATTGACTTACAAAAATGCTTGGTTAAATATGGGTTGCTTAGTGATAATGTCAATGTTCATGAACAATTAACTGAAGCTAATGCTGTGTTGGAAGAGGCTCAGGGAGAGGCGGCTTTCAGATCCCTTCAAACCTCCAATGTTTCTGACTCTGCAGAGTCATCTTCAGAGGGTGATGTAGAGGAAGTCAAATTAGAAAAGGATACTAGATGCTTAAGAGGGAAATTACAAAAGATATTACAAGGATAGACTTGTGCCCACAACCCTGATTTTGCAGCATGGAGGTCCTTCCTTCCCCACCCATAGAGGGGTTAAGGGAGGGGGCTTGCTTACCCAGTTATAAAGATTCAAAATTCTCAAGTTCAGAGGCAAAGGGAACATAATCCCCTAGATTTTAAAAACATCAAACAGCTTAAGAAAGATGTAATGTCTTATGGGCCCCATGCTCCTTTTACCACAGCTATTCTTGAATCTTTTTCTGCCTTAAATTGTACCCCTAGGGATTGGATGCAGCTGTGTTATGCTGCTGTCCCTGGGCGGGGTGGGGGGGGGGTATCATACAATTCCGAGTTTTGAACTGAATTATAAGGACTTTGAACCACCTTACTTAAATTTTCTAATTTGTAACCTGCCTTTCCTTGTTTGTTGGCATCTGTATACAATGTACAAACTCCAGATATGGGTGTTTCCCATACAATTCGAGGCAAAATCAAATCAGATCTCTTTATAAAATCAATTCTATTGCTTTTGGGGTATTTGCTCTTAATTTCTCCCAAAAAGTTACTGCAAGGTCTTTGCCAATGTTCACTATCTGGCCATAATTTTTCAATATCCTCCTTAGTTAAAGGTATGACAATTTCTGCTGGGTCGATTCTTACTAATTGATGAAGTCTCAATTTTCCTTTCAAAATCAACTCAGAGATTATTTTCTTCCACATAAGTTATTTTACATGGTTTATTTGTTAGAAAAAATCCATTCCAATATAATATCTTCCCTCTGCATTAAAATTCCTGTAGGAGAATGCCTAGAGGGTGAAATAACCAAACTGCAATCCAGCTTTGGATTGATATGATTCACGTGTCCTTCATGTAGTTTCTTTTCTACCAAGGCCAATTCTTTCTCAGCTTCAGGTGATAATTCTCTTGGACTATGTAAGTCCTTGTCACCTTCTAATATTTTGAACAAATTATTCAGTTCATCATTTTTTTAACCCCAACAATAGTTCATAGATGAGAAATATCTCCAAATAATCTTTGAAAGTCATTAAGAGTCTGTAATCGATCTCTCCTAAATTGCCACTTTTGGGGTCTTATTTTTGTAGACCTATTGTAAAAATAGAATTTCTGTACAGTAACATATGTCTGCTCCTGGCAGCACTGGATTTACTTCAGAGAGGAGGATGGGCATTGAAGACACTCTATATGGAGTTTATCTTCACCTTGGCAAAAATAGCCATTTGGGCAAGAAACTGTTCTTGCCTGGACTGCCTGATTGACTGGACATGCAGGACCCTTAAGAAGGTGACCACTAAACTTTGCTTGGCAAAATGGTCCTTCAGGTTCCGGCTTCACAGAAGAAACTGCCAGACATTCTACAGGACACAGAGAAAAATTACTGAGAGACTCTAGACCTGTGGGCTGAAGACAGATGCCCCAACTTTACAGAGGAACATTAGTTGACTGTCGAGGCTGCCAGCTGTCTCTGTCTACTCTCTCAAGACTCCCAAAACTTGCTTGCATCCTTCTCCCATTTCTCAGGCAATATTATATCCTTCTGGGGCCTTTCATGTAGTTCACGACTAGATAGTTATAATTTTCCTTAGTTATGATAAAGATAACTTAGATATGAAACCTTAGACTCACAAATATAGGATAGATAGGATATCTTGTTTAATTTTGCCAAATACAAACAGACTAGATATTATAACTATTATTCTTTCTTAATCATTGTTTTGTTATATGTAAATTTACTATGTTAAAGTTAAAATCTTCTTTTTTGAAAAAAAGAAAAGGGGAACTGCTGTGGGATGTTCTGTATGCTCTGAATGTGTTGCTGATTAGTTAGTAAATAAAGTGCTGATTGGCCAGTAGCCAGGCAGGATATATAGGCAGGACAAAGAGAGAGGACAATTCTGGGAGGAGGAAGGTGGAGGCAGAGAGATGCTGCCAGGTGCCACGATGGGAAGCAGATGTTAAGATACTGGTAACCACAAGCCACATGGCAACTTACAGGTTAATAAAAATGGGTTCATTTAAGACATAAGAACAGTTGGCAAGAAGCCTGCCATGGCCATACAGCTTATAATTAATGTAAGTCTCTGAGTGTTTACTTGGTTGTGGGTGAGCTGCTGAGGGACTGACTGATAAGAGAGATTTGTCCTGACCGTGGGCCAGGCAGGACCAAGAACACTCTAGCAACAGACCTGCTTGCATGGCTGTTCTTAATCAATGTGAGAAGGTGTAAGAGTGGAGAGAACTATGGGACCAGAAGCAGCAAGCAGTTGGCATGGACGCATTTGCACCTCTCGGCTCCTGGCTGTGTATGTAATGTGACCAGTCTCATAATTCCCTGCCTTGACTTCCCCAGAATGACAGGCCCTAACCTGTGATAGTACACCAAACTCTTTCCCCCATATTCAGCTTCTGGCCAGGGAATTTGTCACAGCGACAGAAGTGAAGGCAGAATCCAAGCATTCAGTCCCTTCTGCTGGAACTCCAAACCCTCCCTGCATGCTTTCTCCTCTCTCTGGCAGCCTAGCTTTGCTGCAGTTATCAGCATTTCTCCCATTCAGGTCTTACTGCCTGGATAGTCATCCATACCTCCTTATCTGATCCTTCTATCACTCACCTCAATGGTTCAACAATTTCTGAAACTTGAAGTTCCTCCACACACCATGCTTTTCCATATGGCCATGCAGGACAGTTTTCTCTTTCTAAAGCACAGAAATGTGGACCTCAGATAACGGACTCCAGGGACCAGTATTTTTACAAGCCTAGACAGTAGGGAGAAGATCTGGGTTGATATTCCTGGATTCCCAGGAGTTGATGGGGGCAGGGAGGAGATTTCCCTCTATCCAAGCGTGATGCTACCAACTGCATGTGAAGGATATTGGGCAAGAGAATGGACCATGCTTCCAGCCTGGCCTTGTTTGCAAAGAGGCAGAGCTAATGGTTTTGTGATTGGAAAGTTCCTAGTGAACTGTTGTTAGGAATGCTTCATTCTTCTCACTTTCCTTTTCCAGTTTCTAAGATTATGAAGAGTGCTTGCTTCTAAGAACCCCTTCAATAGGAAAGTGGTCCCTGTGTATTTGAACCCATTTTGTAAAGAGTGTTGGGTAAGATACATATGCATTTAGGATTGCTGTCAGGTGGGAGTCTCTTATCCCCACACCTAATGCTGCACAGGCATCAGACTCTAGACTCCATGCAGAATCTCTCTCCTACTGTGAGTTTATGATTCCACACCTGGGGCTGAACACAGCACTGGCACTCTCTCCCTTGGGTGTGAAAAGTTTGTGACGTAGGAATTTGAAGTTATGTTCTAAAAATCTGTTACTGATTCCCCAAGAAAGGATATGACACAGAATCAGGGGCTTTGTGTTATTCAAGTGTAAGCATTAGCCAAAGTCTGCTCTGTTGTGTAATATTATTTTAAGATGCATTACATTTGTTAATGCTGTGGAACATTTGATTTAATGATGGAAAAATGTGTTGCAATCTTTTATAATGTGTTCATTTAAGGTCATGAAGCTGTGTTACTTTGCCTGTCTAAAACACCTGATTTTTCTAATAAAGTGCTGAACAGCCAATAGCAAGGCAGGAGAAAGGATAGGCTGGGCAGGCAGGCAGAGAGAATAAATAGGAGAAATCTGGGAAGAGAAATTCAGGACTGATGAAAAGAAAAGGAGAAGAGGGCATTAGGGGTCAGGCACTGAGCTACACAGCCAGCCACAGAGTAAGAAGTAATGAAAGGTAGACAGAAATACAGAAAGGTAAAAGCACAGAGGAAAAATATAGATGGGATAGTTTAAGTTAAGGAAAGCTGGCTAGATACAAACCAAGCAAAGACTATGTATTGATAAGATGAAAGACAGACAGATAGAAAAAAAGAAAGAAAGAAAGAAAAGAAAGAAATGATGGAAGAAAGGAAGAAAGACAGAAAGAAAGAAGAAAGAAACAGGAGGGAAGGGAAGTAGAGCAGAGGGGAAAGGAAGGGAGAAAAAGCAAAGGAGGGAGGGAGGGAAGGGAAGGGAAAAGAAGGGAGGGAGGAAGGAAGGAAGGAAGGAAGGAAGGAAGGAAGGAAGGAAGGAAAGCCTCTGTGATAATTATTGTGTGAGCTTGTTGGTGCGCCCCTCAAAACAGTCAAAGAGTAAAAACAACAACTATAACTACTACTACAACAACTACTACTACTCCTACTACTACTCCTCTGTTCTGCTCTGCCTCTAGAACCTCTGGGAAGTGACAGCCTGCACTCACTTTATAAACAGCATGTCTGATCTGAGCCTACCTAGGCATTCTAAGTCTATATGAATGCTCTTGTCCTGTTACTTCCAGTCTGGATCTGTGAACCCTGATCCCATGAAAGAAAGAACACTGAAGCTACAAAAGTTCTATTATAGAGGAGAAAAATGTGCCCTCCAGCCCACTCTGGTAATGAGGGACAAGGCCCTATCAGAAGTGTCAGGCATCTGACCCAAAGAGAATCATAGCCGAAGAACACATCCCTTTTCTGGAGTGGAAGGATCTCCAACACCTCCTCTGGAAGATGAACATAAGGGCTTGGTCACCCCATATTATGAGCTATGCCACATCCACTTTAGTGTCTGGCCCTTCTGAAACATGGAAAAGAAGATGCCTGGCCCTCAGTAACACTCAGAGGAAGAACCTTCACTAAGCACCACACCTAAGTGGCCCACAACAGTACCCCAACATTAACTCTTGCTTCAGCCACTAAAATGATCAACTAATCAAATAAACAAAAACAAGGCATTTAGCAAAACTTCATCTATCCTTGGAATTCTGAAAAGTAAATGACTTGTGCACCTTCTGTGGTCCATTTTTAAATCAGTTTAGGTTTTCTTTATGCATAGTACAAGTTGCTGTTGTTGTTTCTAATCTAAAAACACTTTTGCAAATGTGCATGTATGAGTGTCTGTACATTATTGTTATATTATGCACTTCCTTATTGACTTTCTTTTTTCTTTTCATTAAGAGATTTTCTATTCATTTTACATATCAATCACAGATTCCCTTGTCCTCCCTCCTCTCACCCAGAGCTTTCACCCCAATCCAAACCCCCATTCCCACATCCTCAAAGACAAGGTCTCCCCTGAGAAGTCAGCAGAGCCTGTTACATTCAGTTGAGGCAGGTTCAATGCCCTCCTCCCTGCACCAAGGCTAAGCAAACTGTCTCAGCATAGGCACTAGGTTCCAAAAAGCTGGCTCATGTACTAAGGACAGGTCCCAGTCTCACTGCTTGGGGACCCCCTAAACAGTTCATGCTAAACAGCTGTCTCACTTATCCATAGGGCTATGGGGGCTCCTCAGCTACTGGTTCACAGTTCATGTGTTTCCACTAGTTTGGCTAGTTCTCTCTGTACTTTTTCCAAACATGGTCTAGATAACTCTTGTTCATATAATCCCTCCTCTCGTTGATTGGACTCCTGGAGCTCTGCCTGGGGCTTGGCCATGGATCTCTGCATTCACTTCCATCAGTCACTGGATCAGGGTTCTATCATGGCAGTCAGGGGGTTAGGCCACCTGATCATCAGAGTAGGTCAACATGTAGAAGATTGCAAATAGATCCATATCTGTCACCATGCACAAAACTTAAGTCCAAGTGGGTCAAAGACCTCAACATAAATTATTCTGAACCTGATAGAAGAGAAAATAGAAAGTAGTCTTGAACGCATTGGCACTGGAGATCACTTCCTAAATATAACACCAGTAGCAAAGACACTGAGAGCAACAATTAATAAATAGGACCTCTTGAAAATGAGAAGCTTTTGTAGGGCAAAGGATATGGTCAAGAAGATAAAAGACAGCCTACAGAATGGGAAAAGATCTTAACCAACACCACATCTGACAGAGGCCTGATATCCAGAATATATGAAGATATCAAGCAACTAGACAGCAAAATAACTAACAGCCTAATTAAAAAATGGGCTATAGAGCTAAACAGAATTCTCAACCAAAGAATCTCAAATGGCTATAAGTAATTTAAGGAACTGCTTAAAATCCTTAGTCATCAGGGTACTGCAAATCAAATCGACTCTGAGATACCATCTTACACCTGTCAAAATGGCTAAGATCAAAAATACTGAAGACAACTTATGTTGGAGAGGATATGGAGCAAGGGGAACAGTCCTTACTGGCTTACTAGGTGCACTTTTGTGTGCCTGCCTGTGAACCTCAGAAGGTGTGTGCAGAGGTCAAGGGACAACATGTGGAGTTAGTGAAGGAACTGAACTCAGATTATCAGTTGTGGGGGCAGGAGCCTAATTGCTTAGCCAGCTTACAAGCCCTTAAGCTGAAGTTGTAAACACAGGGCAAACACTGTGTCTCTGACTGATAGTCCCCACTCCATAGCTCTTTCATCTGCTGCCCCTGAAAGAAAAAAATATTAGTAAAGGTTCTTATTTCAGCTCAATCCAGCTGAAATGTTCACATTTAAGAGTTAGTTCTAAGCACAGGCAATTGATTCTCAGACACATCTCTGAGTTCAAGGCTAGCCTGATGATCTCCAACAAAGGCTATACAGAGAAAGTTTGCTGAGAGAGAGAGAGAGAGAGAGAGAGAGAGAGAGAGAACTTGTTCTCAAGGGAGATTAAAGGGGAAAATACATGAACTCTTGTTGTTGCTTTAGCTTAGAGATTTACAAAAAGAATAAAAGACACCACTTTCAGGAGCAGGAGATCCCAACTGGATCAAGAAGAGAAAGGGAGAACGAGGAATAACAGACCATGATAAATGAAGACCACATGAGAACAGGAATGGGCAGAGTGCTTGAGAGGTCCCCAGAAATCCACAATGATACATCCTCTGTAGATTGCTGGCAATGGTAGAGAGAAAGCCTGATCTGACCTAGTCTGTTGATCAGATGACAATACACCCTAACAGTCATCTTGGAACTCTCATCCAATAACTGAAGGAAGTGGATGCAGAGATTCTCAGCCAGGCCCCAGGTAGAGCTCTAGGTGTCCAACTATTGAGAAAGAGGAGGGACTGCAAGAGCATGAATTGTTGAATCCAAGATTGCAAGATTGCGAAAAGCGCAGGGACAAATAGCCAGTCGAAAGAAATCACGTGAATTATGAACCAACAGCTTTGGAGCCCCCAGCTAGAACAGGCCCTCTGAATAAATGAGACAATTGATCTGTTTGGGAGGCACCCAGGCTGTGGTAGATGATAGATACATAGATAGATGATAGATAGATAGATAGATAGATAGATAGATAGATAGATAGTCTTCAAATACTTCAACGACCTACAGAATATGGCATTGATTATGTTTAATTACCTAAGGCTTTTCATGACAATGAGACACATCTGCTCAAGAGAGCCCCCAATTTACATCCAAAGAAGATGATGGGCATTAAAGAAGCTCTGTATGGAGTTTTTCTTCATGGCAAATTCTAGTCATTTGGGCATAAACTGCCCTTGCCTCAATTACTGACACTGTACAGTTGCAAAATACAAAAGCAATACACAAAAGAAAATGACTGCCAAAAATTGCCAAGACAAGGTAGAACAACAGTCCTTCAAATTTTCCTGCTTCTCAGAAACATCTGTCAGATATACCAGACCCAAAGACCAAAGTTGGAGACCCCAGTGTTACAGAAGAACATTGAGTGACAGTAAAGGCAGCCAGACTTCCCTGTTGTTAAATAACATTTCACACTTCTAGGGTCTTTGATAAAGTTAAAGACTAAATAGTTAAACTTTTAGTTTTACTTAGTTTTGATAAAAGGTAAATTAGGTATAAAACTCTAGACTCACAATGATAACATACATAATAGAGTGTTTTCTCTAATTTTGTCAAATACAAATGGACTGAATATTGTAACTGTAATTCTTACTTGATAACTGTTTCAGTTGTATACAATTTTACTATGTTAAATTTAAAACATTCCTTTTTAATTAGACAAAAAGTGGAAATGCTGTGGAATGATCTTTTTACATTGTAAATATGCATTGTTCTCATTGTTAATAAAGAGCTGATTGGCTGGCAGCTGGGCAGAAAGAGATTGGGTGAGACAGCGTGAGACAGACAATGCTCTGAAGAGGAAGGGTAGAGACTGTCTCGAACAGATGCAGAGAGGAGAAGATGGACATGCTGTACTGAGAAAAGTGGCAAGCACAGAGAAGAAATACTGGTTAAGAAATACGGGTTAATTCAGAAGTAAGAGTTAGCTTTCAACAAGCCTGAACTACTGGCCCACAATTTGTAATTAATATTGAGCCTCCAAGTGGTTATTTGGGAGCAGTGTGCAGGATAGAAACTATGCAGAAAGGATCAAGACTCTACATAGGAACCAGCTCAACTTATCCATGTTTGGTGAGTTATATGGGTGTTGTCGTCAACAGTAAGACCTTACCATCAGTTTGTGGAGAGCAACCAACAGCCTTGGCAATAGCCTGGGTTAATTAGGGATTGTGATGTGGTCCCTTTGGCTAACAACCAAATTAGATGAGTTGTAATCCATTCCAGCACTGGTGGTTGCATTTGGTGGTGACAGATGTCTAGTTGGGGCTTTGTCTCCCCTGTTATTGGTGATTCTCACTTAGACTTATTTTATAGAAGTTGTCTTTTTAAGAAGTTTCCACTGTATTAGGTTTCCATATGACTTTTCAAACAGCACTTAGTTTTAGCTATCCTTCCCAGTAATCCCACTCTTGCCTCCTCTTTACTATCCTCCCAATTTTATCCTCCCTTTCCCATCCCTCCCCACTCATCCTTAACTATCTATTCTATTTCCCCTTCCCAGGGAATTCCTTCTCTCTCACCCTTATCTGTATCTAACCTCTTGTGTTATATGGATCATAATCTGCTTATCAAAGACTCAACAGCTAATGTATAAACAAATGTATGCCATATTTGTCTTTTCTAGTCTGCGATACCTCCCTCAGAATGATTTTTTTTCTAGTTCCATCCATTTACCTGTTGAGTGGGGATGAATCTGGGCGAAGTTAAGGGGAGAGAATTGCA
Source organism: Onychomys torridus (assembly GCF_903995425.1). Taxonomy (NCBI): domain Eukaryota; kingdom Metazoa; phylum Chordata; class Mammalia; order Rodentia; family Cricetidae; genus Onychomys; species Onychomys torridus. The sequence goes on from NW_023412427.1 coordinate 21,403, forward strand.
GGTAAATAAGATCAAAATATTTGGTATCAAATTTCAATGAACCAATAAAATAGTTTTTTAAAGGGTTGAGTCTAAATTGCATGTGTGACAAAACATGAGAAATTAAGATTATCGGCCCAGAAAATTGTTAAACTGTAACAGTTTTGTCTATTGCAATTAGGTATGCAAACACCATTGTTGCTTAGATTTCATTAACTGTTATTTCACACATTGATTTTTCTCTTACAAAAATCTGAGAATTACAAGAGATCACACTGAGTTAGTGCTAGCTAAGACAAAGGAACTCCAAAATAAACATGAACGGTGAACTCTGTTTGATATCAGGAGAAAGCAGGAAAAGAAAAAACTAACAACAACAACAACAAAAAGCCAGAAACCTTCACATGTTAACCCCTTATTGATGTATTGAATAAAAAAGGCATTAGTTCCAGGCAGTGGTGCACACACACCTTTAATCCCAGCACTCGGGACGCAGACCTAGGCAGATCTCTGTGAGTTTGAGGCTAGCCTGGGCTACCAAGTGAGTTCCAGAAAAGGCACAAAGCTACACAAAGAAACCCTGCCTCAAAAAACCAAAAAAAAAAAAAAAAGGCGATTGCTCCCACTGTTGTCAACCCACTGTGAATGACAGGTCAGGTTTCAACAGGGTGAGGCTCTGCTCATCCTATCACATCCCCAGCTGACTTGTCAAGTTCTGAACTCAGCTGCACAGGGGCAAAGATACACTCTTCTTTAACTCTTATCTTCACCTCCCTTGATTACAGTAACACCTTCAAAACTAGAAACAGCATGTGCTTGATTTTCGAAACTACATCCATCATGTGCCATATGAAAAATGGTGTATTACACTTATCCTTTCAGTATTGAATGAGTTGTTTTAATTAAACATATAGCTAGCAAAATAAAAAGACAAAACTAGCAGATAGGGAGAAGTGGCATACAGACAAAGAAACATCATCAACCAGGGCCTTACACTACCCATCAGAAATGACTAGAGTAGCCCCAGGGGGAGAGGAAGCAAATGTAATCTCAAATAAGGCTCTTAAAACACTGATCGAAATGGCCAGAGAGTCCCTGCTCAAACAGTCTTGCTGGAGCTTGACAGCATTGGTGGCCTTTGGAGGAGAATGGCCTCGTAGACTCACATGAATCTTGAATCCTTGGTCCGCATTGGAGGAAATGCTAGGAAAGCATTAGGATAGATGGCCTTGTGGGAGGAGGTGTCTCTGAAGTGGACTTTGAACAGCTGCTGCTCCTAGTGCTCTCTCTGCCTGGTGCTCCCAGATCAAGAAGGGAGCTCTCTGCTGTGACTGCTGCCATCCTGATCTCCAACCCCGGGAAACAAAACGTGAGTCCAATTTAATGCTTTCTTTTATATTTGCTCTGGCTGTGATGTCCTGCAACAGCAATACAAAGTACCTAATACTTGTGACTCAGTTATTGCCTTATGACAAGGTTCTAGTTACATGGTTACATAGCTTCCCATTTGCTATTTCCACAGTAGGTATCTTTATACCATGAGACAAGCAATAACCTCTGTTGGCAATGGTTCTTCCAGCTGTTCTGGAGGGCCCCGTGTCTTGAATACCTTTAACTGTTTTCTGTTCTCCTTTCTCCTCATCACAGGGGTAAGGGAGTGGGGCATCTGTCAGAGGAAAGGCTCTTGAAGGACCTTGGAGACAATCACTTGAGTCTAAAATTGGGGGACTCATGCTCTCAGACTTGACTCCCAATATGTGTAAATGGTGCAAATCAATTTACCAACAGAAGAAGTGACAGGTGCGTCTTCTCCTAAGGCAATCTTCTCAACTCCTTACTCACCCACTCCACAAAGCTTCTCCCTTTACCACCTCCATGTGTTATCCAAAGCTAATTGTCCTGTCCTTATAAATACACTTATAAATACCTGGTTTCTGTGCTGAGGGGACGCAATTCACCTCGATGTCAACAGTGTCTGACCAGGGAGGCAATTCTGAGTGAATAAACTGAAAAATGAGGTACAGTAGACACAGATTTTATCCAAATTCATCTCCTCTCC
>NW_023412428.1:0-11146 GCF_903995425.1 Onychomys torridus
TTTATTATGCATACAGTGTTCTGCTTGCATGCACACCTACATGCCAGAAGAGGGCGCCAGATCTCAATATAGATGGTTGTGAGCCACCATGTGGTTGCTGGGAATTGAACTCAGGACCTCTGGAAGCACAGCAAGTGCTCTTAACCTCTGATACATCTCTCCAGCCCCTGTGTAGTGATTCTTAAGTGTATGTTTGTGTGTGCAGTGCCTGGCTTGGCAAGTGTGTGGAGATCAGATGACAAGTTTCAGGTCCCAAGGACCAAACTCATATCCTCAGACTTGGTGGCAAGTACTTTTACCTAATGAATCATCTCACTAGCCCTCTCTTCCTGCTTGTAGGAATTTTGTTTTGTTGTTATTTTGGTTTGGTTTGGTTTTTTGTTTTTCAAGACAGGGTTTCTCTGTGTAGCTTTGCGCCTTTCCTGGAACTCGCTCTGTAGCCCAGGGTGGCCTTGAACTCACAGAGATCCACCTGCCTCTGCCTCCTGAGTGCTGGGATTAAAGCCATGTGCCACCACTGCCCCGGGTTTTTTTGTTGTTGTTTTTTGTTTTGGTGTGTGTGTGTAAGTGTGTGTAAAATATTTTGAAACAGTGTCCAAATTTAATTATTATAATTAAATGTTGTAAGCCAGGTATGATTGTATGTACCTGATACATGGCAGACACAGGTGGATCTCTCTGACTTTGAGGCCAGCCTGGTCTACATAGTGAGCTCCAGGACAGGCAGGGCTACACAGTGAGACTCTGAACACGTGCAACAGTATATACCCATTGTAGAGACACAAGTGGAATTGCTTGTTTACCTTATCACAGCCTGGCCCTGATGTGCTTTGTCATGACCAGTAGTCTCAGACCTAAGGTCCATGACCAGAATAGGTCCAGTACAGAAAATTCATAAGCCACACCAATAGTCTCAGCAGTGTCTCCCTCCCTCCTTCCCTCCCTTCTTCCCTCCCTCTCTCCCTCCCTCCCTCTCTCCCTCTCTTTCCATCTTTCTCTCTCTCTCCCCTATCTCTCCCCCACCCACCTCTCTCTTCCTTCCCCTTTCCCTTTCTCTTTTCTAAAAGATTTCAGCCAGGGGTGGGGGCACACCTTTAGTCCCAGTACTTGGGAGGCAGAGGCAGGCAGATCTCTGTGAGGCCAGCCTAGTTTACAGAGCCAGATCCAGGACAGCCAGAGATACACAGAAACCCTGTCTCCAAAAACAAAACAAAAACAAAAATTAAAAAAGATTGCTGAGGTCACTACTCTCCAGCCTTATTCCTTGGTTATGTCAGCTGTTGCTTCATGTAGACTTGCTGTAAAATCTACCTGTCAAGTTCTCATAACCTCTTTCCTGTTGGAAATCTGCATGTCATTATTACATGGATGGTGGGTTATCAGACATGCTTCTCTAAGGCAAGACATTGTAGAAAGCAATCTGGAATGTTGTATATATTTGCCACTGGCAATCTCCATTTATAAGATATTTGAATTTGAACTTAATGAAGGACCTCTAGGAACCACACTCCTGAGATATTAACATGGTATCCTAGAATGATTGATGGTGTCATGGTTTCTTGGACCCTGATTTTGAGAATTGGTTTCTATGTACTCAGTCATTACATTCTTCTGATTTTCAGGGAGAATTTGTTAATGAGTATGTTGGTGAACTGATTGATGAAGAGGAGTGTATGGCAAGAATCAAATATGCACATGAGAATGACATCACTCACTTTTATATGCTCACCATAGACAAGGTAATGGGAAGCGTGTCTTTGCTGTTCATTCCTGAAGTCTTGAATATGGACTGGAGGGTTCATCACCTGTAGAATTGGCCCTTGTATTTTGGTGACATTCTCATTTCACCCCCTTAGTAACTTTCCCCGAAACAATTTTTTTCTGAATGTGGAGCTGCCTCTTGGCATAGAACATCCTAAGAGCCATGTGTTTCCAATACAGCATAAAAAGTATACCAAGGTTCTCCTTAAGATCAGAAGGAAAAAAGAAAAAAGCATAGACATGAGCATTGCATGTTGTCTGGACTACATTGTAGAGAGGTTTTTGGCTGTGTATTGCTCCATTTGCGTGTGAATCCTGTGCTCTCCCTCTCTCTGTGTGTTACCTAGGCTCACTTCAAACTTCTGAGTTCAAGCACTCACCTGCCTCAGTTTCCCAAATATGTGGGACTAGAGGCATGTGTCATTCCCTAAAGCTCTTGTAATTCATAGTTTTAGACAGCTGGAACCTAGTTGCTAGAGGTTTTTGGTATTCTCAGAATGAAGATAATTAGGCCTAGGTAGAGAAAGTGCATCATGCTGGTACTCTTGTGTCTTCTGTGACCAGTAAGCTCAAAACCCAGAAGAAAAGTGAGGCTCTCTTTAAAAAACATGACTAGGGGGTTGGGGATTTAGCTCAGTGGTAGAGCACTTGCCTAGCAAGCACAGGGTCCTCAGCTCCAAAAAATAAAATAATTTAAAAAATAAAATAAAAGTCTGGGCAGTGGTGGCGCACGCCTGTAATCCCAGCTCTCGGGAGGCAGAGGCAGGTGGATCTTTGTGAGTTCGAGGCCAGCCTGGTCTACAAAGTGAGTTCTAGGACAGTCTCCAAAGCTACAGAGAAACCCTGTCTCGAAAAACCCTAAATAAATACATAAATAAATACATACATACATACATACATACATACATACATACATACATACATGACTAATACTAGTGCTTGAAAACAAGATAAAAAATGGCTATGGCTCAGGCATTTTGAATAGAGCAATAGCAAACATTCTCATAACTGGGAATATAGGGCCCTGTAGAAATAGGATGGCTCCAAGGGCCCCAGGCAACAGTCCCTTGGGAAGCTTGACTATTCTCAAACTCAGTCTATGGAGTAGAATTGGGCTCCTATCATTTGCTGTAGACTGTGGGGGTTGGGCCCTTTAGTGAGGTCATTGTCAGAAAGACAAGAAGATTAAAACATTGAAGAAAAAAAAAAGATGTAGGAATAACCCAAACCAGGGATGGTGACACATGCCTATAATCCTAGCATTTGGGAGAATGAGGCAGGAGTAATCACTGACCTCAGAAAGCTGAGGGGGTGAAGGGAAAGGAGGGAGAGGAAGCAATCCTGTTTGCAGGGGTGGAGCAAGATGTTAGCAAGATGGGGTATGTGTGTTCTCATACATGTATGTCTATGCATACATAGTAAAACAGGAGACAGTGAACATGGCAAAATACTAATAGGTGGGTGGGATGCACTAATCTGCCTTTTCCACCTGCCCACCTTCATGGGTTTGAATTTTTTTCTTTTTTAATTAAAAGAATTGGTTGCAAAAATTGTGGACCCTAGAACTTAAGAGGTGAGTAGCACATCCTTCTTCAGGCTCTGCCGTGACACAGGATTAATAAATAAACAATGAGCAGGTTCATGGAGGCCCTTCTGTAAGAGTCATCTGGTTTTCTGGGAAAGCTGGCAAGCTAGGATTCTGGAGGGCAGTGAACAAAACCAAGACGCACTACTGCCGTAGATAGAAGTGCTTAACTGAGCCCCAGGGATGCTCTGGTGTCCTGGGTGGTGACAGTTCTAGAGGCTGCAGCCCATTTTCCCACTTCATTTCCTCTTTCCCTCTTTCTGGAGCTCTCCATTAAGAACTAAGACTCATGAATGTACCTGCCCTAGAGAACGCACAGGCTCAGTAAAAGCCACAGAGATGCTCTATGATTTAAGAAGCTTCGACGAACAGTAGAAGGAAAACATTAACAATGAAGGAAGAAAAAAACTCAGTAAGCCCAGAAGAAGTGAAATAATCTGATTTCCAAAGCTACTGTATTATTAGATTTGAATGTCTAGTTTTTTTTTTTTTTGGGGGGGGGGAGATCCTAAGACCTAAAAAAAACAGAGAAGAAATGCCCATTCAGGGCAATAATTAAACTAATTTTAACTCTAAAGAAGACCTTAGCTCTCTAGGCAAAAAAAAACTTTGAAACAACTTTTGTTTTGTTTTAAATGTTGGAGAATCAGACTCTAACCCTGCAAATTCTAGACAAGTGCTCTACTGAGCTACATCCCTAGCCCTGATTTTGAACTAGCTTTATAGCTCAATGGCTTGAACTTGGAATCCTCCTGCCTCAAGTGTGGAAATTGCAGACACAGGCTACTATGTCTGGTCTAAAACCTGGCTTGAAAGATAACTTGAACTTAGGGACAGTGGTGGCACATGCCTTTAATCTCAGCACTTGGGCTCAGAGCCAGGCAGATCTCTGAATTTGAGGCCAGCTGGTCTACAGAGCAAGATCCAGGACAGGCACCAAAACTAAACAGAAAAACCCTGTCTCAAAAAACCAAAAAAAAAAAGAAAGAAAGAAAAAAAAAAAAAAAAGGAACTCAGAGGGCTGAGGATGGTGACCCATACCTCTAATTTCAGCATTTGAGAGGTAAGCATAAGGTTCCCTCCCAGGTATGTAAAAAGTGAAGGATTAAAGAGGGTACCCTTATAAATATATTTATAACAATAATTATACACTTAAAATTAAGTTATGGTTAAGATGTGGTTGGGCGCTGGATGGTGGTGGCGCACGCCTTTAATCCCAGCACTTGGGAGGCAGAGGCAGGCGGATTTCTGTGAGTTCCAGGAAAGGTGCAAAGCTACACAGAGAAACCCTGTCTCGAAAAACCAGAAAAAAAAAAAAAAAAGGGATGTGGTTGGGCATATGGCTCAGTAGTAGAGTGCTTTCCAGCATGTGCAAGGCCCTGGGTTCAGTCTCCAGCCACACACACACTTAAAAAACAACCAGTAAGCTTTTATGTTAGGTATACTTTAAAATAATAAAAGAATTTGAGGCTGCACAGATGTTTTAATTGGTGAACACTTGCTGCACAGAGGATGAGAGCCCTAGCACTCATAAAAAGCTGAGCATGGTAGCACACTCCTACGGTCCCAAAGCTTGGGCGGTAGAGACAGGAGGGCCCTTGGCTTGCTGGCCAGCCTAGTCTAATTGGTGAACCCCAGATTCCAGTGAAAGCACCTGTCTTAAAATAAGGTGGTGGTTGGGCAAAATGGCTCATTGGCTCAAGGCGTTGAGTTTGACCCCAGGAAGTGCATGGTGAAGAAGAGCGCCAGCCTGAGGAAGCTGTCCTCCAGCCTCCACGGAAGGCACACACGGCAGATAAATAAGTAAAGAAATGGACATCAAAAGAAAACAAGATGGAAAACTTTAGAGAAATAGCATCCAAAGGTTGACCTGGCCTCTGCATGCATGAACACACATATGCAGACACCTTAATGTTTTTCTGGAGGACCTAAATTCAGTCCATAGGACCCCCATCAGGCAGCTCCCAGTTGCCTGTTTAACTCCAAGCTCCAGATCTAACACCCCTTTCTGGTCTCTGTTCATAACCTCACTCATGTGACATATAGTCACAGAGAAACAAACACATAAATAAAAGTAAGTCTTTAAAAAAATTCAGTTGGAAAGCTGTCAAGTCAGCTAGCCTGGAGTACATGTGCAGTGTTAGAAACCAGAAACCCTGCCTCAAAATAAGTTAGATGAAGAGAATTAACTAAGTTCTAAAAAACTATTCCTGTCCTTTATGCATGTGCCTGCAGTCACACACATTGCACACTTTTAAAAACCTGTATTTACTTTGTGTGCATGTGTGAGATTATGTATGCTATGGCATGCTTGTGGAGGTCAGAGACAACTTTCAGAAGTCAATCCTTTACTTCCATGGTGTGGGGTCCAGGGTTCAAGCTCAGGTCATGGGCTTGATTGCAAGTACCTTCATCTTGTTAACCGTTTCACCAGCTGATAAATACACAAATACAGCTGAGATATGATTCAGTGATAGATCATTTGCCAGTCTTTGGAGTTTAAAACAACAACAGCAACAACAAGAAGACAGAACTGGCTAGGGTGTTAGTAAATAAAAAGCAGATCACTGAGCTTTTTATCAGGCACATCCTGATAGTGTTTCTATTTTTATTCTCCTCAGGTGAATTCTGAGTCCTGGGCTGAAGTCTCCTTCCCTGGCATCTCAAGTGGCTAGGAGTACAGGCATCTACCCACCAAGTTTGGCTTTCTGTGCTTGCACCACCCAATGGGTGCTCACCTTGCAGGTTTCTCAAGGGACCCACGTGTTTACTATCAAGAGAAACCTTCAAGATGAGCACCCATTGGGTGATGCAAGCATAGTCATCCAGTGTGGTTGCCTCTTGGAAGTGCTCTATGGTCCACAAGGCACAGCTAGGGGTGCTCTTGGCACAGATTCATCCCTAATCAGACACATAATTTTGTACCAACTCATCCCTGATCTCAGAAATAACCACTGAAGAGCAGAGATCCTACTGATTTGTATATTTGCTCTAGAGTTTTTCAGGGAAAAAGGTACACCTTTGTACCTACCTGTCCGTCTCCTGGTCTGAGCCATAAGTGGTTCTTATTTCTCACAGTGCTTGGGCACTTGGATTTCAGTGAGTCAGTTCCCAGGGCCACTGTGTGCTTGCATTTGTGATTTTGTAGATTGCTATCTCAGAACTGTCAGCCTGTGCCTTTCCCTCTTGTGGCAGCATAGCATCGGCATGATGGATACATCCCATTGTTTCCAGCCTGGGGACTTAAGCATGCTATGGTTGGGCCTTCTTTGCCCTTTAAGAGTTGATGCTGCTTTCCTGTCTTAGTGGAGTTTGCTGTTGTCTGGTAGTGCTGGTTTTGTATAGGCTCTTGCTGCCCTTTCCAAGTCTGTGACGTGTATTTCTCCTAGCTTATTTATTGGTGGGGTGGTGTTATTAGTGCCAGCTTACATATGGTCTTTACCATTGCTCACTTTGGCTCAGTCTCTCCTTGTGTTCCATTCTTAATCGAGAGAATCTGGACTGGTTGAGGGATGTCTGGTCCAGGTGGACAATAGAATACCAAGGTTTTCAGTAAGATAAGTAACATCTGATAAAACCTACAGCATGAAGAATCCCTGTAGAGATAAAATGTCAGCTGGGCATAGTGGTGCACACCTTTAATCCCAGCAGAGGCAGGAGGATCTCTGTGTTCGAGGCCAGCCTGGTCTACAGTGTGAGTTCCAGGATAACCGAGGCTGTTACAGAGAGAAACCTTGTCTTGAAAAACCAAATAGATAGATAGGTAGGTAGGTAGATAATGAGATGTTCTTGATATTTATTCTGCAGGACCGAATAATTGACGCTGGCCCTAAAGGGAATTATTCACGATTCATGAACCACAGCTGCCAGCCCAACTGTGAGACCCTGAAGTGGACAGTGAATGGGGACACACGGGTTGGCCTGTTTGCTGTGTGTGACATTCCTGCAGGTACTTCACTGGGGTCCTGCTTGTTTCTGGTGCCATGTGGCTGGGTATTATGTGGCTGGGTTTGGAAAGGCTCTAGGATAGTGATTTATACAGCAAATTGATGAGCTATGGGAGTCATGCCAGTATGTGCCGGAAAAGGGGAGGGGTACATTTCCTTAAGACTAACTCTTTAACATTCACTGCCTTGGGAGGACAGTGGCCTCTAAAATATCATTGTGTCTCCTTTAGGGACAGAGCTGACTTTCAACTATAACCTCGATTGTCTGGGCAATGAGAAGACAGTCTGTCGGTGTGGAGCCTCCAATTGTAGTGGGTTTCTTGGAGACAGACCAAAGGTAAGGACATCACAGCTTCTTTCTGTGAAGCTGAAACACATAGCTCTGGTGGCATCATGGCATCTAGGAAGACTGCTTTCTAGTGAGCAGTAGACCTGTTGCTGTGACAACGGCAGGATCCATGCAGTGTGTGGGTTGGGTTAGTGAGGCCCTCTGTCAGGCTACTTGTTAAGACTTCCTCACTTGTGTCAATCCTGTCTTGGGACTATCAATGAAGCATCAGCGGATGTTGACTTAAGCATTAGAGGCATGGGCTCAGTCTTGAAGGCAGTAAAGTCAGTGTAGGCAGGACCACGTTTTCGCCAAAGATTCTTTGAGAGTCTCTCAGGCCTCTTTCCACCACCTGTTGGTGATTAGTGATCTGTAGAGTTCCTCAGTTTGTAGAAGCCTTACCCCAACATTCTGCTGCTTCACAGGAGGTGCCATGTGGTGTCTGTCTTTTGTGACCACTGCCTCCATTGCCCTGCTACCTTTTTGTTGTTCACATTACTGTGTATGGATCCCAGGGCCCATACCTGCTAAAGCAAGTGCCCTCCCACTGAGTCACACCTTTGGCCACCAGTCCTTCCCATCTGCCTACAAGTCATGCTTCCTTGATGTGTTGGTGTGGTTTTATTATAATTATATCCATTTTAAGATAAAGTCATGTTCCAAGTTTTCAGAAGGACATGAATTCTGGGGCACCCCTTGTATGCAACAAAGGCATACAACATAGGCACCTCAATCCTGAGCTGGTGTCGAGGCGCACCCTATACTTTGTGAGACTGCTGCTTTGACAATCGTTTGCCCTCACCTGTTGTTTTAGTTAGCATGATATTGCTGTAAAGACACCAAGACCGTGGCAACTCTTTTTTTCCTGTTTTTTGTTTGTAAAGATTCCTTTATTATGTATAGTGTTATGCCTGCATGCCAGAAGAGGGCGCAATATCTCATTACAGATGGTTGTGAGTGCTTTTAACCACTGAGCCATCTCTCCAACCCCTGTGGCAACTCTTGCAAGAGAAAACATTTAATTGGGACTGGGTTATAGTTCAGAGGTGTAGTCTGGCATCATCAGGGCAGGAAGCATGGTGGCATGCGGGCAGACATGGTGCTGGAGAGTAGCTGAGAGTTCCACATCTGGATCTGCATGGCTTGAGCATCTGAGACCTCAAAGCCCATCCCAAGTAACACTTCCTCCAACAAAATCATGCCTACTCAACCAAGGCCACACCTCCTAATAGAGCCACTCCCTGTGGGCCTACAAGGTCAGTTTTTCTCAAACTATCACATCTGCTCTGCTCATAGTTGAATTCTTAGCTGAAAGTGGCCAGCAGGCCACTACTTTGGCCAAGGTGTACCTGTCAACATGCCTGTCAGCAGATCCCAGGGTGACATTATTACACCTCTATATTGTGTTTCTTACCTTAGCAGGAGTTGCCCGAGGCATAGTGGGCCATCCCATTGGCCATGACCTGCTTTGTGTAGGTGGCACACCCTTCTGTGATGCAAGAAATGGAACCTGCAGCCTCGAGCTCAGCACTACTTAACATGTTGGAATACCCAGGAATCTAGAATGTCACTCTGGACCTTGCTGTTTTGGGCATCTTTGTAGTTTGCCTGTTTTAAAAACTGCTCCGGTCTATGTTCTTTGAAGTGAACCATGTTTAATTCTTTATTCTAGACCTCTACATCCCTTTCTTCAGAGGAAAAGGGTAAAAAGGCCAAGAAGAAAACCAGAAGACGCAGAGCCAAGGGGGAAGGGAAGCGGCAGTCAGAGGATGAGTGCTTCCGCTGTGGTGATGGCGGACAGCTGGTGCTGTGTGACCGCAAGTTCTGCACCAAGGCCTACCATCTGTCCTGCCTGGGCTTGGGCAAGCGGCCCTTTGGTAGGTACCCAGTACCCATGGCAGCTTCTGACAACCTGCAATATGCTTGCCTGCCATTCTTACTCAGCCTCCCTTAACTGAGTGGACCTTACCTAGTTGCATACTCATTGAGGGTCAGGTGGTAAATGTCCCCAGTCCAGGGAACCAGCTGGAACACAGGATGGGAACAGGCAGTAGCTTCCAAAGCCCTTAGTGCCAAGATCTAAAATGACATTCACCAGGGCTCTAGTGTAGAAGATAGGTTCCACTGCATTAACCTCACCATGACTGGTCTTGTCACTGGACGCCCTGGTTTTTAGGATGGAACCACAGATTTGGCTCCCTGGGAGACAATAAAATAGGCTTTTCCTCTTACATACTCAAGAGCAGTCACAGCATCAGAACAAAAAGTTAGAATTTCAAAAGAAAAACTGTCAACACTTGATCCAAAGACAAGAAACCTAATTACAGTTTTACATATATATTTGAATTTGACAATTATCTACAACCCTAACAGAGATCTTTAGAGATTCGTATCTAAGCATAAAACTGTCCCCTAAGTCCTAAGCTGGGTGTGGTGGTGCACACCTTCAATCCCAGCACTTGGGAGGCAGAGGCAGGTGGATCTCTGAGTTTGAGGCCAGCCTGGTCTACAGAGTGAGTGAGTTCTAGGACAGCCAGGGCTATACAGAGAAACCCTGTCTCAAAAAAACAGAAACAAAAAAGGGTAAGTCAGAGGGCAGCTGTTGGCATCAGTAGAATCTGCTAGGGAACAATAGCAGTGAACTGCCCTTGGTGTTGGGTGTGATGCTGCAGCTGGCGGGCATGTAGACTATAGTCTGCAGCAATCGGTACCTGCCTGGTCTTTGAGCACCAACTACTAGCTCCCTCTCTGGCAACTGAAATGCAGTCTCTTGTGGTAATTTGCATTTATTTGACTAGCCAGCTTTAAAATTTTTTCCAGTTAGGTATGCTGGTGTTATTTCCATTTGCCCACCAACTTGAGGCTGAAGCAGGAGGATGGCTAGTTCAAGGTCAGCCTGGGAAACATACCCTGTGCATCTTAACTCAGTGCTAGAACACATGCTTGAGGCCCTCTGGGTTCAGTGTCCATACCCCTCAAGAAAATTACTCTCAGCCCTGAAAACATGGATGCTGATCCTGCCATTGATGCTTCTCTTTGCTGATGGTGTATTTTTTTGCAGGGAAGTGGGAATGTCCTTGGCATCACTGTGATGTATGTGGCAAACCTTCTACCTCATTTTGCCACCTGTGCCCCAACTCATTCTGTAAGGAACACCAAGATGGGACTGCCTTCCGCTCCACCCAGGATGGGCAATCCTACTGCTGTGAGCATGATTTGAGGGCAGACTCTGCGAGAAGTACCAAGACTGAGAAACCCCTCCCAGAATCCCTGAAGTCAAAGGGGAAGAGGAGGAGAAGGCGGTGTTGGAGAAGGGTCACCGAAGGCAAATAGCGCTTGGTCAGATCCAGGGGCGGCATGGGGCAGCCAGCCCTTGCCAGCCTGTAATGGGAAGGCAAGCACGGCCCTTGCCCCAAGGACCCGCTCACTGTGCTCTGACATGTATAGGCCTCCTTGGGTGGGAGGGAGGGAGCACTCCCACCACTGAGCCATCCTCAGCAGCTGTGCTGCGTCTGCACTGATGCT
>NW_023412429.1:0-5488 GCF_903995425.1 Onychomys torridus
AAAGGGAGGGAGGAAGGATATAAAAGGGGATAGGGAATAACTAAAGGGGAGTTCTCTGGTAGAGTCAACTAAAGGTTTAGATCAATTAGGAAATTTGTGTGCTCCAATTATAAATCTAGAAATGGCTAGGTAGAATGTTAGGCAATTAAAAGTCACAAGAAGTCACAAGAAAGTAAACTCTCTTTGTTCCCAGTTTTCCCACTCATCCCAGCTTCAGCTGCTCTCTGATAGGGAGGGGGACATATGTTAGGTGGCTAAGAACCTATGTCAGAGCGTGTAGTATTTGGTTAGTAAACCACTTTCACTCAGATTAATTGCTGACCAGATAATCAAGGAACATCACCTGGCTGAGGAGGAATTAAAATCTTAACTTGCACAAGAAAGACGCTTGGCACCTATTGCCTGCCTGGCCTGGAGGCAATCTCCTTCAGCTAGCTCCTGCCTTAACTCAGTATCTAGCAAATGGCTAAAACATCACCCAGGAATGTGATTGGTAAATCTCTGAAATTAGGGTCTTGTGTAAATAATCCAGGGTGAAGGGAAGGGATTGAAGATTTACTTGTTTTTGGTTCTTTTCTCTATCTGTGAGTGAGATGAGCTAATGTTTATCTATGAGCAGTTTTGTCCTTGGACAAAGGTATGTTTGTTGAAATACTTTTGTCCAGAGAATGGCCCTAGCCAGATATATGTTAATGATAAATAAACATAGCTGGGGACAGTTGTCCAATTACCCCAAATATATAGGGAAAGTTGTAGCCAAGATTGAGATGCAATTGTGAGGTTACATGTACACATAACATGGAGATGCATGGTAAATGGGGAGATTCATAGTTGTTACTGCACAAGAAGTTTACAACAAGAGACAGCCAGTTCATTCAAAAGACAGTAATTCCATGACACCTTGCATGATGGTTTCCTCTAACAGAACCCATAGTTCTGATAGGTTGGCCTTCTGAACATTAGTTGTCAATGCTGTATACACTCATGGACTTTCACTACCAGTGGCTCTCAATAATGCCACTTATTTTCTTCTGTTGATGACCTGACTGAGTCATCCATAATAACACTCCAACAGATTCAATATTCCATTTAAGAAACTAGCCCATTATTTTTAATTCTGCATTAATAAATATCCTGGGCATTGACAGAATAAGAAAGAATTTGGAGCCAAAATATCACACAAATGACTGTTAGCCTAATTTTTATTGAGTCTGTTTTGACTGAAATCCTATAGTCACAATCTCCACTTCTGCCATTACTCTTAACATTCCCATCTTCCTGGTCATACACGATGGGTCAATAATGTTCTGTGTGCAACTTTCTATGGTTTTTGCAAACTAAGGTCCTGATATCTTCCACATTCTTCCAAAAATAACATTCTCAGTGTAAGGAACATGTAGGGCCTCGGGTGAACAACCCTGGTCAGGAGTGATAAGTAATAGAATGACATAAGTAAGCCACAAATGGGGTAGTGATAAGCTATAAGCTATGTGTGGAAGTGGGGATAAAACTAGAAACCCAGCCAGAAAGAGATATGAAAGAAGACTCAGACCAAACCAAAAGAGCTCAGCAGACTCTCTCATAAGAGGACTCTCCTCTGCCAGAGAGGTGAGATCCTGTCCTCAGTGCAGACGTGGCTGACCAGAGGTAGGCTGACCCAAGATCCAGAGGAACAGATGTGGTAAGTCTGGATCTGTACACCCAGAAAGGTAGTATCACTTCCATTTGGAAGATGGGATAAATATTGCTTGTAATCTTACTGTGTGAATAAATGAGTGTTATACCAAGTCTGAATCAAGAGTGATTATTCCTCCCCTGTAAATGGGTTATGTGCTCACTACACTAAAGTTCTACCTAGCAACAAAACCACTGTTGGTGCTGCATTTTTGTTCTAACTTGTGTTTGTCCTGCTATGATTAAAGCCTCTAACCAAAAACATCAGACAATGAATGAGTTTATTTGGCTGATTGTGTCCAGTCACACTCCATCATTTTGGGAGCTTAGGTTAAAAACTCAAGCTAACAAACGAAGGCAAAACTCATGGGCAAAGATTGCTTCCTGGTGGGCTGGAGAGATGGCTCAGAGGTTAAGAGCACTGGCTGCTCTTCCAAAGGTCCTGAGTTCAATTCCCAGCACCCACATGGTGGCTCACAACCATCTGTAATGGGACCTGATGCCCTCCTCTGCCAGCAGTCATATATTCTGTATACATAAATAAATAAATATTTAAAAACAATAAAGATTGCTTTCTGGCATTCTCTCTTGTCTATTTACCGTCTCATGTTCAGTTAGCTCCCTTTCTAGCCCAGGCCCCCTTCCATAGGGTTATTGTCACCCTAGGTGGAATAGCCATTCCTGCTATTCTAGGTAGACAAGCCTTCACATTTCAATCAGCAATCAGCAAAATCTCTCACAGAAATAACACTTTCTGGCTATTATAAAGAAAGCCACTGTCAACCTAGTTGAGCAGTTGTCCTTGTGGTAGGGTGGAGGAGCATCATTTGGGTATATGCCCAAGGTGGATCTTGATGTACATTGACTCCCATTTTCTGAGGATTCCATATTGATTTCCACAGTGGCTGTACAAATTTGCACTTGTCAAAGCAGTGACTCCCCTTGTGCCATGTCTTTGCCAGCATTTGCTCTCACTTGTGTTATTCATCATCCTATTCTGACAGATATAAGAAGAAATCTCAAAGGATTTTTAATATGCATTTCCTTAATGGCTAAGTGTACATGTAACCATCTTGTTAAATAAGAAACACAGAGACAACTGCAGAGTTAAAATCCAAGAGGTCAGAGCAATAGCTGAGAGCTGAAAATCTTTCCCTTCACTGCTGCTCTGTCTTTCCTCTCTGCCAGAGACCTACTTTCTATTTCCTGTCTTTTATATAGGCTTTCTATTCTGCCTTCTCATTGGTTGTAAACCCAGCCACATGACCTCCTTATCACTGCCTGTCTGTACAGACCTCTAGGTCTTCTATGGTTGGTAATAAAGTGTGTGTCACCATGCTGGCTGTACCCTTGAACACACTGAGATCCTGCCTAGCTCTGCCTCCCAAGTGATTGGATTACACTCTTGCACCATTACCGCCAGCATCTGCTAGGCTTGCTTTAGCAAGGAAACTTTATTAATATACAAAAAAAATCACATTTCAGTACAAATAAAATATCACTATAGCTAAGAATGTTGAACATTTCTTCAAGTTTTGAATTAGTCAAATGTTCAGTTTGTCACAGTGGCTAGAATTAATGGCATGTGCTTGCATGTTGGCCAAACTTTTTTTGAACGTAGTTGCATGGGCACTTGGAACTTGAAATTACTTTAATCGGTATTGTATTGTCCCTATTCAACAATGCTCGTATTCCTTTAGGTTATTCAGTTTTGTTCATTTTCAGTGAGTGTGTGTGTGTGTGTGTGTGTGTGTGTGTGTGTGTTTGTGTGTATAGACTATGTAGCATATGCCTCAAAAGTTACTGTGATCCTCATGCGTCTGTGTCCAGATTGCTGGTACTAAAAGAATGTACTACCACATACAGCATTAAATATAATCTTTATGTACTAAGTCGCCTCTTCTTATGGTGGCCAGGGAGAACAGGAGATTATGTCAGAATTACTGATACTGGAGATATATATTAGTGAGTTTTATATGTACTGGAAATGGGAGAAGGATGCTCTGAAGGAATCTTCATTGCTCTTAACAGTTAAGGCATTATTCTACCCTAAGTTTTCTACTCTTGATCATGTTTCCTGTCCAGGGTAGCCTAGTCAGTGTCAGACAACTGGTGCTGATTAAAAAGTACAATTCTCCTCCATTGGAGAGAATAAGGCAGGAAATAGCTCCCTAATGAATTGTCCAATATAACATGGTCAGCCAATTATCCATATATGTACAATCAACAACAATGGATGCAACATGTTGTATTCATATATTTCAGCATACTGATTCACCCACACTTAACAAGGAAGAGTTTAGAAGTGGTTTGGAAAGGTAGTAAATCAAGAAATAAAAGGGAAAAGAGAAGTAATATTTTTTAATGTAAATTTTTAAAATTTATTTTCTATTATCAGCTAGATACAATATAAATTCTTATACTAAGAGTGAAAAATTTCTTTGAGGCTTCCCCAGAAATTGAGTAAAACCAAAACATTTTATAAGCCACAGTCATCCTAGGTTCCACCCTGCTATATAGCCTCCCTGGTTCTGTGGGTTGCAGTCTGGTTTTTCTTTGCTTTATATCTAGAATCTACTTATGAGTGAGTACACCCCATGTTTGTCCTTCTGGGTTTGGCTTACCTCACTCAGGATGGTATTTCCAAGTTCCATTCATTTGTCTGCAATTTTCATGCTGTCATTGTTTTTCTCTGCTGAGTTGTACTCCATTGTGTACATGTACCTCATTTTCTTAATCCATTCTTCAGTTGACAGGCATCTAGATTGTTTCCAGGTTCTAGCTACTACAAATAGTGCTGCTATGAACATAGTTGAGCATGTATCTTTGTGGTATGATTGAACATCCCTTGGGTATATACCCAAGAGTGGTATGGCTGGGTCTTGAGGTAGATTGATTTCCAATTAAACTGCCATACTGATTTAAAAAGTGGTTGTACAAGTTTGCATTCCCACCCACAATGGAGGAGTGTTCCGTTTGCTCCACATCCTCTCCAACATAGACTGTCATTAGTGTTTGTGATCATAGCCATTCTGACCTGTGTAAGGTGCAATCTCAGAGTCATTTTGATTTGTATTTCTCTGATGATTGAGGATGTTGTGCATTTCTTTAAGTGTCTTTCAGCCATTTGTGATTCTTCTTTTGAGAATTCTTTGTTTAGTTCTTTAGCCCATATTTTAATTGGATTCAGTATTTTGATGTCTAGTTTCTTGACTTCTGTATATACACTGGAGATTAGTCCTCTGTCTGATGTGGGGTTGGTGAAGGTTTTTTCCCATTCTGTAGGCTGTCATTTTGTCTTATTGACCATGTCTTTTGCCCTACTAAAGCTTCTCAGTTTCATGAGGTCCCATTTATTAATTGTTGTGCTCAGAGTGTTGCTGTACATATTTAGGAAATTGAATTCTTCACTGTGACCAGAGTGACCTGCTAGTATCCCTCTACATGGTGTGTAGTGAGACACAGAAGTAAACTGGATATAGTACTACATTATAAGAACATATAAATATCAGTTATCTGATGAAAATACAATTTTAATATCATAATGGGATAAACCGGGGCTAAGACTTACACAGAACATGCCCTTAAAAAGAATTTAAAAGAAGAATCAAAATGGTGACTCAGAGACAAATACCAATTTTAGCACTGAGAAGACTGTGTTGCTAAATACAACGATACGGGATCCACAATAGGTCCATCGAAGATCATTTATAGAACCTCACAAGTAGAAGAAAGACCACTGTTTGCTCTAACTCTGGTTCCAGAACCCCCTCCTGCCTTCTGTTTTACAAACGTGGCCTCGCTTCGAGAATGG
>NW_023412430.1:0-63146 GCF_903995425.1 Onychomys torridus
TTACCTCAGTTTATTTCTTCTTTATTGACTCCATTTCAGTTTTAAAATCTTGAACTGTTTTCCTCACTTGTTTAATTCCTTTCTCTTTGCTTTCATGGTATTTGCTGATTTCCTCCCATTTTTTTGTTTGAGTTTTCCTTGATTTCTTTTAGGGAATTTTTCATTTCCTATTTTAAGATCTCTAATATTGTCTGAAAGTCATTTTATAGTAGATATCTTCTGTTTCTTCTGTGTTGTGATTTTCAGGTCTTGCTGATGTAGTTTCTGAGGGAGCTATCTTGGTTTTTTTGTTGTTGACTTGTTATTGACTGTATTTTTGCACTGTTGTCTATCCATCTCTTTCTCCACTTGATGCAAGTGGTGTCTGTGTCTGAGGGAGCCTCTCTTGGTTTGATTGATACTCTTTATCCACTGGGAGCTCTTGGTCTAGTCAATGCTGATGGAATATTTGTCTCAGGGACCAGCTCCTAGTCCAACGGGCATCAGTGAGCTCTCTCTCAGGGAGAAGCTGCAGTCTTAGTGTTTGGTAGATGGTGGTAGTCTGACCTGTGTGTCTGCCACCTGGCCTCTTAGTCCAGTTCTGTGCTGGCAGACTCTGTCTCAGGGAACAGTTACAGTCTCAGAGGGTGGGTGGGATTTGGGGCAGGAGGGACTTGGGTTACAGGATCTGATCAGGGATGGTGGTGGTTTGTCCTATGTGTAGGAGTTCTGCCTGCCAACTGGCCTGAAACTAGAACTGCAAGGAGGGGTGTAGGGGTGCAGGTTTGTGCCCATGGAGCCAAAACCTATGGTCTGGGGTGTTTGTGTATGAGAATAAAGATTCACCTGTTATTCTAGTTGGGCGCTGGCGGGCTCTGTCTCAGGGACCAGATGCAATCTCCCCTCTTTTGATTTCTTGTCTTTATTTTCCTACACGATGGCTGTATGATTTATGATGACATAAGCTCTTTCCTTCCCTTATTGCTTTTGATTATGATTTTGGTCACCTCTGTAGATAAAAACCTAGGATAGTTTCAAATTCTTCACATGGGAGAATGGAAGTAGGGTCTGCACAACTGCAAACATAGCTACACATGCAGTTACACATACATACACACACAAACAGAGAGAGAGAGAGAGAGAGAGAGAGAGAGAGAGAGAGAGAGAGAGAGAACACTCATTTCCTAAATAGGATGTCTACATCAAATCCATTTCATCAGTACTCAGGAAACATTGAAGAGGAGGAGACAGAAATAAGAGTGTAAGAGACTGAAGGGATGGAGGAAACCAGGAAATTGACTCTTGTAGAAGAAAGCAAAGGAACAATTAGCTAGTCAGACAGTGGTGGCTCATGCCTTCATGCTTTTAATCTCAGCACTCAGGAAGCAGTGGCAGGTAAATCTCTGTGATTTTGAAGCCATACTGGTCTTCAAAACGAATTCTAGGACAGCCAGAAGGCTTTTATACAGAAAACCCATGTCTCAAACGATCAAAAAGGAAGGAACAAAGGAAGAAGGAAGAAAGGAAGGAAGGGAGGAAGGAAGGATGGAAGGAAGGAAGGAATGGGGGAAGGAAGGAAGGAAAGAAAAGAAAAGAAAAGTAAGATCCAGAATTTACAAGAAGTATTGAAATTAAATGTTGCTGTGCAGTGGTGGCGCATTCCTTTAATCCCAGCACTCGGAAGGCAGAGGCACGTGGATCTCTATGAGTTCTAGGCCAGCCTTATCTACAGAGTGAGTTCCAGGAAAGGCGCAAAGCTACACAGAGAAACCCTGTCTCAAAAAAAAAAGAAAAAGAAATTAAACGTCATAGACATATAAGCTTCAATCAACATGTAAAAAGGTGGCCCTAATAGACACTTTTGAAAAAATGAATGAAAGAAACACAAATGGTCAATAAATATTTTAAAACATGGGCATGGCCCTAGACACCATGGTAGTTTAAATTAAAACTACTTTGAGATACCACTTTAGCCCTCTCCCCAGTAAGATTGGCTGCCGTCAACACATCTGACAGCAAACACTGGAGAAGATGGTGAGAGGAAGCAGCCCCTATTCACAGTTGGTGTGGATGCAGACTAATTCAACCACTGTGGAAATCATTTGGCAATTTCCCAGAAAATTAAAACTGCATCTACTATATGACTCGGCTATCTTTCTGCAGAGTATATATCTGGAGACTGCTATACCATGCCTGGTGATATTTGCAGCCCATTTTTATTACTGCTTTGTTGACTACAGCAAAGTATTATAATCAACATAGTTGTTAATCTACAGAGCAATCAATAATGTGTATAATTTATATATATATACATGTGTGTGTACGTTTGTATGTGTGTATGTTTGTGTGTGTGTATGTATAATATGGGAATGTTTTGAATCTTTAAATAATATTGGAAGTATAAATTTTTCTGCAAAATGGATGATATAGAATATATGATATTAAGTGGGGTGATGCAATCTCTGAAATGATAAAAGCATATTTTTTCCTCATATACAGAATCTAGCCAATTATGTATGTGTCTGCATGTGTGTTCCTGTGTATAAAACAAATGTACATGTGGACACAGTATACACATGTTTTATACACATTTGCGTGTCTGTGTATAAAACAAATGTACATGGGGTACAGTATATCCTATGGAAAAGAGAACAAGAAAGGCTAAATACTCAGGGATGAGGAATGACTGAATGAAGCAAATGAATATCAGCTATGAAAGAAGATATGGGTAAATGTTTATTTAGTTTTAATTCTGTCATGGATTTATTTTATTTTTTGTTTCAGATCATGGCATTTTAAGTAGAAATTATAATATCCAATGTGAAGCTCCATGTCTTCTATTCCAAGTGGCCACTCTAAAAGAATCATTAAGACAATGTTAGTAAAGAAGTGCATATGTCATATTCCAAATAACATAGTTACATTTCTCTAAGCTTCCTAGCTTCAGTCTTTTAAAAAATATTTTTAAGAGCCAGGAATTATAAAAAAAAAAGATGTTAAATTTTCATTATTCTACATACTAACTTATATGTCATCAGGATGTAGGTAATGCAAGGGACTTTATTTTGCATTGTTTCTTCAAAAATAGAGCTACATTCGTTTACTGTACTCTATTTAGAACAATTCTGGTCAAATATAAAAAGACTAATCAGTTCTGCATAGCAGAAATTCAACATTTGCCTCAAACTCTGAATGAAAGCAAAAGGAAAACCATTTGGAAAGTTATGATTTTCATTGGTCTTTAGCATCTGATAATGTATAGACCTCTCGCTTGTCACTAAACTTTACTTCAGAATAAATTAGGTAGGAAACTAGATATGAAGCTTTAATTGTATTAATTTACTAAGGTAAGGACAGTAAGCTAATGATGCTAGAACGGAACCAAGAAATATTCATAATGAATTAAGTTTTTGAATTATGTCAAAATATGGAAGAGTTGTATATTTTTGTCAATATCTCTGTAAGAAAGTCCATCAGAAATGGGACTATAAAATTATTTTAATGTAATCCGTGTAATACAAAATGGATTTTTGTCAACGTCAGGAAATTCTTTTTTAAAAGGACCTTCATTGTACAAAAAAAATCACCATTGTTACATTTTATTTAAATAATAGCTTCATATCACACAAATATATTTCAAATGTGCAAAGTGCATTGATGCAATATCCTTTTTCCAAGTCTCAATGCCTTGTTTTAGAATAAAACTATAATATGATTTTCAGAGGAAACCCATAAGGGCCTCTACGGTAGAAGTTCAACATCTTAAAATGTTCACTAAATTGCAAAGAAATATGTCTAAAGGCGGCGGCATACACTGGAAAAGAAAATATATCAGTGTTTTTAATATTTTCTGTTCTTGCCTTCAGGATTTTCCCTCTAGCCAAATAGAAATGTACACCTACATTACAGTTTCTCAAAGTTCAGCCGTTCTGTACAGTTGCCACTTTCCAATGCAGAGACTTCTGTGGTAGATACAGCATTATATATGTTGCAGAGAACTTTCCTGAGAAAGTTAGTGTATGGAGAAATAATACATCTTGGCCTTTTCTCTGGCCCAGAGCGCCCCCTTTTGGTGCTGAGCGCCTTTGGAATCATCTCTGGAGATGGTGAACCGGCCCTTCACAGATGCACTGTACACTGTTGTGTATCCATTAGCTTTGTTTCTACTCACTGCAATCCATTCCAGTCCCTTCCCTGGAGCCTGGCTGATCCAGTCCATATAATAGTCACTGAGGGTGAATCCAGAGGCTGCACAGGAGAGTTTCAGGGAACCCCCCAGGCTGTACCAACCCTCTTCCAGACTCCACCAGCTGCATGCCGCATTGGATGTCTGTAATAGTAGAGAACTGTGGTCAGGAAAATGTCACACACACACACTCTCCCTCTTGCTCATGTCCACCTCTTACTCATGCTCCCACACACTCAGCATCTTTTATTCCCCTAAATAACCTTTTACAAGACTTACAAAGAAAATGCTGTTCAGCCACAGCTTCATGGTGAGAGGTCTGTGTTCAGTTCTGATCCCCGAATGGTAAGACCAGGGAACTCAGGACGGGGCTCCTCTGCTAGAGCTACAGTGTCATGTCAGGGTTCATTTTTATGAGCAGAGGGAACCTAATTTGCATTTCTTCCTGCTATATCATCAGCTCTAGGGTTGAAGTAGAAGATGGTGCAGATGTTAGTACAGAAGGCAGAGATGAAATGGGTGAGTTGGGCAGGCCTGGCAGTGTTACAATATTGCTCATTATGTACATGTCATAAAGTATTCAGTGTGTTGTGGTTTAACCATGTCTGCTACTCTGCTTCATAAATATAATAATTATTTTGAAAATTTAAAGATAATTGATATAATGCTCAATTATCATTGAGTAGAAATATTAAAGTCAAGAAACTCCGTTGAGAACTTAGCTCAGTAGTATGCACAAGTTCCTAGACTTGATCCTCTTTTTTGATGAATATACATCTCCAGATTTGGTAAGTGGCAAAGCTTATTGAAGTCCCATTTTACACTTATTTGGCTATCATAATTTTTTCTGTTGTGTATTTATCATAGTAGTCATCAAATCACCTTTAATTTTCTCACTTATCCAGAGGGCCTGATCCAGTTGATGGCTCCACAGCTGGATCAGGCACTCAGGATAAATGAGACAGTTGATTAGCTTGAACTGTTTTGGAGGCACCCAGGCAATGGGACCCGGACCTGTCTTTAGCTCATGACCTGACTGTTTGGAACCTTGGGCTTACACAGGGACACTTTGCTCAGCCTGGAAGGAGGGAACTGGACCTGCCTGTGCTGAATCTACCAGGTTGAGCTGAATCCTCTGGGAAGTCTAGGCCCTGGAGGAGATGGGCATGGAGGGGAGGCGTGAGGACAGGAGAACCCATGGCTGATATGTAAAATTAAAACACAAATATAATAAAAAATTAAAAAAATTAATTACTAAAAAAATCACCTTTCATTTTAATATCCTTAAAGAAGCACAAGTTCCATGTCTAGGACTACTAAGGAGTCCACTTCCAGGACGCTAGGCTATCCTTGGATGTCCTTCGATCTACCTGCTCTCCTTGAAGATATGTCAGACACTTCAGTGGTGTTTGTGCAATAAGTCACAGAGTGAGGTCTTGAAATAACGACTTCCTACATGAGAATATAAAGTTTGAGTTATAATTTTGCACTTGCTGTATTCATTCTGTGTGAAGGAAACAACTTGGTAGTGGCTTTTGTATCCTGTGGTATGTGGTACTACTCTTTCTGTAGTTTTCCCAGGAAAGTAACTAAGGTTCACAAAATAAGTACAGGTCTGTATCAGTTTTGCTTTGTAACCCTCAGGGTGTCTGGTGTGTTTCCTGTATTAAAGGAAAATCATATTAAGTGAGACAAAGAAAGCCATGAAGAGGTGAAGAAATGCCCTTGCTGGCCACTATCTGTACCTGCTTTTTCAATTCCCACAATTAGTGAGGTGTTGGTACCATGTGGTGACTTTCACAGGCCCTCAGAAGGGTTGCTAGGAGTGGTATAATTGAGTATATTGCCTTATTTCTATTTTGTAAGAAATTCCATATTGATTTCTACAATTTCTGAACCAATTCACATTTGAGGAAGAAATGTGTTACTTTCTTTGTGTCTTCACTGTTATTTGACATTTGATTTCTTGATAACAACCATTCTGATTTGAGTGAAATGTATTAAAGACATACTTTACATTTTCTACTCTCTGGTGCCTAAGGATATTGAACATTGTTTCATATATGTATTGGCCATCCATATTTCTTCTTTGAAGAATCATCTGTGGTTAATTTTTATTTTAATTTATGTGTTTTTTTGAGACAGGGTTTCTCTGTGTAGCTTTGCACCTTTCCAGAATCTTGCTCTGTAGACCAGGCTGGCCTCAAACTCATAGAAATCTGCCTGGCTCTGCCTCCCAAGTGCTGGGATTAAAGGCATGCACCACCACTACCCGGCTGAGGGATTTAATTTTTCTATAAGCTGATTTTATCATTTGGTTTTTGTGGGTTAAAGCTTTGGTTTATTGTAGATTCTAGATACTAGTCTAGTATCCATCAAACATACACTTGGCAAAGATTTTCTCCTGTTTTCTACTAAACATTTAAAAATATCTAATACCGTTTGTCATCAATTAATGCCAAATTAATTATAATTTGAAACTACATCTCAACCAAGGAAGGATGGATAATACTGAGAAAATAATGACAGCAAATTCTACCGATGTGTCTGAAGTGGAATCTTTCATCATTGTTGGTTGGAAAGTTAATGCAGATGCAATGGAAATCAGTGTGATGGCTACTCAAAGAAATAAAATTTAAAGTGGAAATAAAAATATTCACAATAATTATGGAATAGAATCTTCCTCGATGTCCATGTACTGATGAAGAGAAAATAGACATATGGTAAATATACACAGCTCAATTGCACTTGCCAGTGAAGAAAAAGGAAATCAATTTTCAGGATAATTGGTAAAAACTGGAAACATTTTTGAGTGAGGTGACCCAGGGTCAGAAAGGCAAACTTCACATTTTCTCACTCATATGAGGACCTTGCTTTTAAATCTTTGATGAATGGTTTTTAATTTGGTATGGTTATATATACTTGTATAACTTGAAAACCACTTATAATAGGCAGATCCAATGTGAATTTTAAATAGTTTTGTCAAATAATATCTGGGAAATTTTCATCGTGTATGTTATATACTTTAATGATAACCAAACTCAATCAATGCCACCAGACACTTCCCAGAACCATAAATAATTCTCCCTCCCAAGTTCATGTTCTCTTTTCATTTAACTAAAACCCACCACAGAGTCCAACTAGTGCTATAATGTACCCCTGTGTGCAGGGCCATCCTCTAGGGCACGGAGAACTTATCAGATTCCATCCTCACAAAGAAGACTGACTCTCCCTCAGTAGCAACATCTATTAAAAGGTTCCCGCCAGGGGCAGGACCTCGAAACCTTTCTGGCATTCATGCTGGAATTTTGGACTAGCTTGATTTTGTGTAGGTGGTGTGTAAAAAGCCACTGTTCCTCTGAAACCAAGTGTCCAGTGGTTGTGTCACATCTGGAGTGTCAACATTTCACAGAACTCCTTCCCATCCTGTGGCTCTTAAATTCTTTCCATTCCCTCTTCCATGATATTCCCTAAGCCTTTGATTGGAAGTTAATGCAGATGACCTATGTACTTACTTTACAGTGTTAACATGTCTTCCCTGTGAGAAATGATTTCTCACATTTAGAGGTCAATGAAGGAAAACTCTTTAATAATAGCACATAACTATTTCTGGTTAATTCAGAAAAGAGATCCAGCCTCTCAGACAGAGACATTTACCACCTTATATAGACCTGTGACTTATACGATCCACACATACCGCCATCCTTGAATCTCTCTTAGGTCCCAGGTTAATCTTTGAACAATTTAAACAGAGCCAGCAGACTGCAGAGATATGCTCAGGATCATTTCTTAAGCACACTCGTGTGGTTCTTTTCCAACAGTTGTTACCTAGGATCATGTTGCCCACCTGGAATTATATGGAAAAGGACTTAATGGTGGTGTCATCTGCTCTGGCCAGAGCTTCCCTATAGAGGCATATTCTTTAATTTGGGAAAGAGCTCAATGGCTGGTTATAAATCAAGATAGTCTTCTTTTGTTGTGGAAATGGAGCCTCATTGGAGGTCAGCCCTCATAAGCAAACATTACAGAAGTTGTTTCCTAGAAACTCTAAACTTCAATTATGCTACAAACTTTTCTAGTAAGCCAGGTCACTGTACCACTCATCTTACCATCAGACTAGTGGCCGTGTTCCTTTTGCTAAATTCTATTTTGTGTAACTTATGTTTTTCTAAGTTAGTTGATATTGAAGCCTTCATAGCATCAATTTTATTACTTCAGGTTTCTCCTGCATCACTTCTGGGTGCTCAGAGTCACATATTCTCAGTGTGTGCACAAGTTATGAGTTAATACAGTTTTTCTGATCCATGAGAAGAAAAACTTCTCTGACCATGTTTGACAGCAACACAAACCTCCGTGTGTGAACATAGATGTGTGGAAGTCAGTGTGACAGTACTGCCATTTAAAACAACAATACCAGCAGTTTTTCCATCCCTAGGGCCCATGACCTTCCCAGACATGGACTTCCAACAGAGCTACAATATCAGATACTCTGTCCCTCCTGTGGGACAAAACCCAAACACAAGAAGAAAGTCGTTCATCACCCCGATAAACATCATGCCACTATTGAACCTGTGGTGTCATCTCACTGGTAGCTTGATATTGTCAGCATCAACCTAGACCAATAAGAAAACATAAGTCAATGTGCTATTGTTTTGTTTAGCTATAATCGTTGTTCTAGAGCTCCCCAAGGACACAGGTTACTGCTGTTGTTCTTGGTTATTCCCCAGATCAAGATGGTAAGACCTTCTTGATTAAGAAGTCATACATTCTGGATACAGGACACAAGTCACTCAAGCTGGAATGGATTTGGAAATGCCCTTCTTGTGGACTGATGTTTGTATTTCCAAAAGAGCCTATGCAGAGTACAGAGGATGAAAAGTCATCAATAGTATTTCCCAGATGTGCACAATCTACAACACTTACTTGGCAAGACAGATGTGTTCACTGGCAAACAAGTGGCAAAGCTCTTTTGGGGTAACCAAACTTTCTTTTATTTGAAATTCAACACTGAGATAAAGGAGGTAATACATTCCTGCTTGCTATTTTTTTTCACTAAAAATAAAATTTTTATAAATATCTTCTGATCACAGTTCTCCACTTATCTCCTCTTGAATCTAATCTTACTCTCTTATTCATAAAACAAACAAGCAAATAAAACAAAACTTAAACAAACAATAATAGAAGAAAATGAAAAAAACACAAGAAGCATAGACACACACACAACACCAACAACAGCAGCAACAACAGAAAACTCACGATAAGCAAAAGACAAAGTAAAAATAAAAAATAAAACAAAGCACAAAAAAATGACAAACAACCAACTACCATCCACCAAACCCTAACAAAGCATATGAGACAAAACATCTAAAAATATCCAGTTTGTTATATGTTTGCCCTTTGCTGCTGGGCATGGGGCTTGCCCTTAGTTGTGGCTTATGTGCTCACAGAGATGCTATTGGAAGAATCTATTTTCCCTTTGTTAACAGTTGTCATTTGGACACATCCTTATTAGGCATGGGGGCTTGTGTTACCTTTTCTTCTCAGCACTGGGGCCTCACATAGCTTGTACCTGTGCAGGACTTTTTCATTCTGCTATACTCAGTGATTTCATGTGTGTCAGTCCTGTTGTATTGGAAAACAGCTCCATTTTCCAGTGTTTTCAATCCCCGCTGGTCCTCATATTCTTTCTCCCACACCTTATGTATTGATCCCTGAGCCCAGCGTGGAGGAGTTTGATGAAGACATTCCATTTAGCACTGAAAATAGACAACTGTGGAGTGCTAAGCACTAAATGAAACATGGAGAGCAGCTGCTCCAAGGATTAAGGTACATCATGGAAGATGAGATGGATAGAATGTAAGATCCAGAACAGGGAGAAGAATGCCACAAAATGTTATCTTTTGATGTGGCAAGTCCATCACAACCACTAACACTTAGAGGAATTGGGCACCATGCCTAGGAAGTTGGTTCTTGGCTACATAAGATAGCTAACTCAGCATGAGGCAGGAGCAAGCCAGTCAGCAGCTCTAGTTTTATCAGTTATTTTCACAGGAATTGTATGTATTTTTGTAATATCTGTGCTTTGTGTAAGTGGTATTTGCTTTTGTCTTGAAGATAATTTTAATATAAATGTCTGTAAATAACAAAACTAGGTTTAGGGTGCTGCCTGTTGTACAGGGATCATCTGGGACCCCAGAAGCATTAAAACAATGTGGCTTTACCTCCCATGTGATTGAAGCGAAAATGTCTACAGGACACATCAAGTAGAGCAGAGACTCACACATGTCTAGCCTTTTCATATTGTACATGAGGATACTTCTGACTCTTCATGTTGAGCAAGGGCATGATAATGGTTGGGTAAAGTTAAATGGATGGTTTTCCTCATTGTTCACAAGAATCATACATGAAAGTATGTACCTTTGAATCACACATTTTATGAGGTAAAGCTGCTCTCACACAGAGAAGCTGTTCTATGAAAATGACAGCTTTTCTTTTGATATGGAGGTGATGAATGGAAAACAAGTAACTGTTGTCTCCTTTGCTGTCATGTTAGGGTTAATGTGGGGACTCTTGCATAGAGGGTCACCTAGGGTGACTGTTTTCTGAAGCAAAGTTCAGATGCAGGCAAGTAATTATCAGGTAGAGAAACAACATGGCTCACAGAGAATTGGGCCCTGAGCCCTAAAGCTCGCTGTTCAGCAGGAGACACCAAGCCATTCTCACCAAAGTGGCATGGTATGGTAGAACAGAATGTGGTGAGTCCTTCCTCCACAGAATAGTTGATTTAGCAGAAAGATTCCCAGATTAACCAGGTCCTTTCACAGTTATTAAGAGTCTATGAAAAGAGATAGAGGAAGAAATCACAGAAATTAGAACCTACCATTATCCAATAACATTCCCCAAGTTCCTACAAAAGCTACAGCCTGGGCCTCAGCTGAATTTAAGGTAAGTGGTTTATGTCTGTGTAGAACAAAGCTCAGAAGTTTTTATAGATGAAAAAGTATAATCGCCAATGTGATGATGGACATAATTGATTAAATTATTCAATTATGTAAAATTACAAATGAATCAGGTCTGTGCCTGATGTGCACATTTCTCAGTGAACGCAGGAAGATTGGAGCTCTGTTAAGGTGCATGGGTAACTGAGTGTGGCTTCACCTCTCTCGTGGTTCTTCTAATCCCAAACACTGTCATAATCAGCATACCACCAAGGCTTTGCCCTGAATCTAATGAGAGAGAATACCGCAGACCTTTGTAAACATTTGATCATGGTAACCTCAGCAGCATCATTTCTGCAACCAGAGTTGATTTTCTGCATTTAATTCCTATTAGACAGGGTTTTACACATTTTTTTTAATTGCATAACAACAGAACTATATTCTCATAGATGTCACACACATGTATAGACTATAAATGTAGAGAACATTTTGAGATGTCATTCGATGGAGTGAATGTTGAGACCTCAGAACCAGCACTCACATCTGCAACCTGTGCCTGCTGTATGTTCTCAATGTGAGCTCTGCGCCCCCTGCTGGTTCTGAGCGCTCTTGCAGGGAGGATAGTTTCAGGATTCACACTGAAGGCTTCTTTCTCACTGTGTCTCTAGCACAATAATAAAGGGAGGTGTTTTTTTTTTTTCCCCCTTGGCTACTAAACTACTCCTTTCCAGGTAGACACTGCTTTTGGAATCATTTTTTTCAATGGTGATATGCCTCTTGTAGACTCTGGATAGTATGTTGTATAATTATGAGCTTTGGTTCCAATTTGAGCAACCCATTCCAGTCCCTTCCCTGGAGCCTGGCAGAACCAATTCATCCAGTAGTCACTAGATGTGAATCCAGAGGCAGAACAGGAGAGTTTTAAGGAACTTCCAGGCTGCACAAAGTGTCTCCTAGACTCCACCAGCTGCACCTCACACTGGACACCTGCAAACATGGAAAAGCCTGTTGGTAGACTGCCACAAATGTCCACTGACCCTCACACTCATGTCCACTCACACACTGAGTATCTTTCCTTATCTACAAATTACCTTTTAAAAGAGCAACAAGGAAAACCCAGATCAGTCTCGACTCCATGCTGAATGTTCTGTGTCCAGTGATAATCACTGTACAGGAGGACCTGTGAATCTAGATTTGGGTGACTCTGTCAGAGCTGTAGGGTCAGCGCTGGTTTTCATGAGCAGAGAGGAACATTATCTGCATGTGTTCTGCTATAACATGAGCTCAGGAGTGGGCATCTTGGAGGACACAATTAATAATGCAGATATCTGAGATGAAATAAGGACCAAAGTGGCATTTATAGCATCAAAGCATCACTTATTGTCCTAGGGACATAGTTCAATTGAGAAATGTTGAGCATGCCAGAAGCTCTGTGTTCATTCTCAGGAGAGAGGTGGGGCAGGAGAATTACATGTTTGTGTTATGCTGGGGCAATATGAAAAAAGAAAAGGGGAGGAATGAAGAAAAGAAAATTTATTTGGTATGAATTTATAGTATAAATAGAAATACAACTTTGCAGCCTTATTCTATTTTGCACCGTACATGTAAACTCTTCTGTTGTTTTAGCTGAAGTTTTAAATAAATTAATAGGGAATTATGCCATGAAAAACTAAAACATGATAATTTTAGGGGACAGTATATAAGATTCAGTGAATAAGGAATGCATACTTTAAATTGAATTATCCATAAGCGGCTGAGGCCATAGCGCAACAGTACAATATACTATGCCTAAAGTTCAAACTTTGATTCTCAAAAACAAAAGAGCTTCATTCCAGAAATATAAATACTATCTGAGACTATTTTTTGATCCAAATAAAAACACGTTCAAGCCCTGTGTTTACCCCTCAGCTCCACCACAGCTGACCTCCCCCAACAACCAATACACGTCTGTACCCTAACCAAGGGCACTCCCAACTCTTTTGTGACCTCCTTAAGGCACCAGTAGGCCTATTTATTTCCATGCTATATCCTCCTGCCCTCCAAATCCTCAAGTACTTACTTTTGTCTCACCACTAGTTAGGTCTTTTTCCCTCCGGAAATGTTTCACCCAGCCCTTGGAGACCTGCCTTCCCTGAACCATTAGATAGTCCAGCTTCTTCTGCTCTCAAGCCCACTCTCTTCCTGTGACTGTCCTTCCCTTCTTATCACGATGTCCTTATGTCCTTGATCTTCTCAATAGCTTACACAGCCTTATTCTTGGTCTTTCTTCTCTTACTGCTAAGTAGACATTGCTCTGATTTACCCAATAAGTTTCTGACTCCTCCAGTTTCTTTCCTCTATGTGATACCAGACTGCATAGCTTTTGTAGAGTTATTCATCCCTGAGCCTCCAATTGTGCTTGCAACTTCCCCAGCTTTAAGATAGCTTCTCCCCCAACTCAACATCTCATAGGCACTTTGAAATGTAAAGTCAAGTTATCATTCACTTAGTAAAAGTCAATCAGAAAATTTTAAAATGTGTATGAGTAGAATATAGAAATTCTGTGGGTCACGATGAAGAGATGTAATAAATCTTTGCATAATAGTTATTGGACAAGGGGAAGAATATGATAGTAAAGGCATAGAGAATATTTTCAATACAAACATAGAAAAAATTCCCTAGTCCTGTGGAAAGAGATACCCATCTAGGTACAAGGGTACTACAAATAGAACACCAAACTGGAACAGGAAAGAAACTCCCCATGATATATTAAATCCAGAATATTAAAAAACACAAAATAAGGAAAGGGTATTGAAAGCTACAAGAGAAGTCAATTCACTTAAAAGCATATCCATCATAACAACACTTGGATATTTGACAGAATCTGTTAAGTCAGGCAGTCCTGAAAAATATGTATACCTTTTTTTAAAAAGCACAAGTTTCAACTCAGACAACCATATATAACAAAATTTCATGTCAAAATTAGAGGAAAAAATGTAAAAATTCCACAATAAAAATGGTTTAAGAATTTATGATCACTAATTCAGCTCCTCCGGGAATAATGGAATATTTAACATTAAGAGATTCAACACACTCATGATCACAGGGAACAAATAAATAATTACAGAATTGTTAATCCCAAGTTCTAATAAAACACCACAAAAAAAAAAACCGCACAGGAATTATTTACTCCTCCAAATAAAAATTCTTCATACTAAGTGTCTCAATATCACAATAAAAGAATTCAGACCACATATTGGGTAGAAAACAGGACCATTCTTGTTGCTGCCTCTGATCAACAGACCCCACCATCATGCCACACACACCTTAGTTTAAAGGTGCAAAAAGGTACTCCAAGCAAAAGGACCCAAGAACCAAACAAAGTAGTTATTTTAATATGTGATATAATTGATGACAACACAAAACTAGTTATAAGAGATGAAGATTTCTTCATACACATTAAAGGAAGAATCCAACAAAAGAACAATACAATTTTAAATATGTATTTGGCAAAATATGCACCAAATGTCTTTAAAAGACATACTATTAGTTCTAAAAGCACAGATTAATACCAATGCTGTGACTTTGGGTGGACAGCCTGCAATTTACAGATGATTACCAAGCATTCCACCAAAATACAGAAGAATATATTCTTCTCAGCTGCACATGATATTTTCTTCAGAATTGTCCAGAGACATGGCTCATTTTAATGTCAACTTGAAGTAAGCTAGAGTAATTTTGGAAGAGTAAACCTCAACTGAGAATATTCTCCAAACTACTGGCTGGTGGGTAATCCTGTGGGTATTTTCCTGAATGATGATTGGTGTGGATGTGCCCATTCCATCAGGTGGTGCCACTCCTGGGTTAGTGGTTATGGGAGTCATAAAAACCAGGCTGCTCAAGTCATGCAACCAAGCCAGTGAACAGAACTCCTCCATGGCTCTGCATCAGTTCCCACCTACAGATTCCCTGTCCTAAATTCCCTCAGTGATGGTCAGTTACCAGGAAATGTAACATGAAATACGTCCTTTTTCTACCTCAACTTACTGAAGTCACAATATCCAATCACAGAGTGGCAACTTAATTAAGACAACCACATTTTAGAACATAGTGAAAGACACAACAAATATAGAAAATTTGAAATAACATCCAGCATTTTCACTGTTCACAATGGAATAAAACTATATATCAATGATTAAAAAAGCCTACAGATGGTAATTTCATGGAGATTAAGCAATGCACTGCTGAGTGACAGCTATGTCAAGACAGAAATTGGGACATTTATAAATGACAAAAATTAAATAAAATGAAAATACAGCATACAATATTGCTAAGTTATTAAATAAAATTATGAAAAACCTCTGTTTAATAAATAATTATGTACTTCATTGAGGCCTTGAAAGACCAAGGAGAAGCCAAACCCTAAAACAGTAAATGAGAAAAGATAATGAAATCTATTGTGACATTAATGAAATGGGAATAAACAAAATGACAGTTCAAAGAATCAGTGAAAACAATGACTGGGTCTTTGCAAAGATAAACAGCATTGACAAAGGTTAAGGAAACCAAAAGGAAGCAGGAGGTATAATTTAATATATTTCAAAATGAAAATGAAGACGTTCACTGGGCAGTGGTGGCACATACCTTTCATCCCACCACTAGGAGAGCAGAGGCAGATGGATCTCTGACTTAGAGGCCATCCAGGTGTACAGAGCAAATTTCAACACTACAGGGCTACACAGAGAAACCTTGTTCTGAATATTCAAAAATAAAATAAAAAAAAGGAGGCCTCAAAACAAACATAAATGGAATTTTCATAAATTGTAAGGGCATACTTCAATACTTTACAAGCCACTATAGAATTAAATTGGAAAAGGTAAATGGAGTGGATGAACTTCTATGTATATCTACACAGTAAAATTAAAACAAGATAAAATTATTTATGGACATTTTAAAGATTAAACTAAAGAAAGAAATTAAAACATTTTTCATATATGATGGTTGCCAGTGTGTGTGTGCACCTGTGGGGTACTTGAGTTACAACTGTAGGTATCATGTTATTACATTAATAAACTAAGATAAATGATATCAAACCACTGGTACTTCATGCATAAGAGCTTCAGGATAGAAAGTGGTCTGATGTCAGATCTTCAGGGTTATGATGTCGACTGTCCTCCCATCACTCAGAGCCCTGAGGGTGTGGGACTTCCACATTGCTTGAGAGCTGACTCTCAGGACAAGTATACTTCACACTTCTTCATGAGAAATAAAGTGTCTGTTCCTCATTTTTAATTGACTGATTCATTCTCTTAATGGGGAAGAGGTGACCAAAGCCATGTGGCTTGTGTTGTCTCCAGGATTGTGCCTTAGGTTTAAGGAACTAAGGGCAATGAAATCTTAGTCATTTTTGGTTTGAGTCCTTCAGGAAAAAAGAAGACTAAAACAACCCCAAAACTATTATATCACACTAGAGGATTGCCCCCCCCCTCAGGGTTTCTTTTGGATGAAAGTGTTCTTGGATAGTGTTAGGACTCCCCTTTTGTCCCTCTGCATTTAATCTTCCTGGTCCTTCTCCCACTTGAGGTGTGATACCACCTGGTGGCCAGAACTCCCACTGCAACAGTGTTAATATGTTGGTGAAATCAGTCACTTTAGAATCGGGCTGTTGTCTGGGGCTCATCTATGTCTAGGGCATATGCTGTGGATATCACTCTGTATAAATAAAGAGCTGATTGGCTAGTAGCCAGGCAGGAAGGATAGGGTAGGTGGGACCAGGAAGAGGAGAAGGCTGGGAACAGCAAGGCTGGGAGGAAACACTGCCAGCTCCTGCCATGAGAAGCAACAAGTAAAGACACCGGTAAGCCACAAGCCATGTGGCAAAGTATAGACTAACAGAAATGGGCTAAATATAAGAGTAAGAGCTAGACAATGGTAAGCCTGAGCTAATGGCCAAGCAGTTTAAATAATATAAGTGTCTGTATGATTATTTTATACGTGGGTTGTGGGACCATGCGAGGCTTGGTGGAACCTGGAGAGAAGCTCTCCAACTACAGGCATATACTTTTGGATTTCCTTTCATGTCTTTACTTATCCTATAGACTGTGGTGATATTTTATTTGTGCTTTAACAAATAAATCTTGTTTGGAGATCAGAGTGTGGAGGTAGCCACTAGACAGTGGTCAGGAAGTATTGACACACACCTTTAATCCCAGCATTTGAGAGGAGAAAACAGAAAGTGACATGGCTGGGTGGAGAGAGGAAGTGATAAGTTGGGGTGGAGATAGAAGTTCTGCTCTTTCAAGCTGAGGATTCCACAGAGGTAAGAAGTCTTTCTAGTGACGACTGGCTCCTTTAATGATGTTTTAGCATTTATACTGATATCTGGTTCTGGGTTTTTATTATTGAAACCAATTATGATTCATGCCACAGTAGACTCACCCACACATGAAGATGTGGTCATCTAATGTAGCTTTTCCTTATCCAAGGCTAATATAAAAAATTGATGCACACCTGTATATAGCTTACTAAGATGATTTAGCTATCTGTATTTTAGATACAAGCCAGACTCACCGGAGAAGTTTATACAAATCCTAGAAAATCAACAGTTAAATTACATTCATTCACATGTTTATAATTTGAATGTATTTAAATGATTGTCAAAATCAGCAAATGTCCCTACATATCTACGCTTATCATAACCTCAATACAAGAAGACTCTCCTTCAAAGAACCCAGTAAATATAGACAGAAGAGCTGTGTCAAAGCCAAGAAGCAGAGTCACCAGGGAATGGAGGTGATATGAGAGAAGGGGCTTCTGCAAGCAGGATGCTACAAGACTCTGGGTGAGACTTCAGAGTTCATAATGGAGGATGGGAAAGAGAAGAAAATGATCCGAGTCCCAGGCCCAGGTGGCCACTTGGGGTCCATGGTGGGAGTATTTCTGGGTATTGGTTTCTGATGCAAAGGAATGGAGATGAGATAGAAGGGAAGATTGAAAGGGTCTAAAGGAAAGAGCTAGGCTGGCTCCTCATGCAAAAGAAGTTTTTGATAAACTCAGCCTTCCAAAATAACCAATCAGAAATTAGCTTCTGATAGATTGACTTTCATTTTCAACAAAACAAAATTGAATCTTATAGCTTCACAGGCATGCTCTCCCTATCCTCCTTTCCTAACCTTTACCTGTATATGCTGATCCACTGTTCCAGACACCTCCTTTACATGTGCATGCTGATCCACTGATCCCCACACTTCCTTTACCTATATATGCAGATCTACTGGTTCATACACCTCCTTTTCCTGTGCATGCTCAACTATGATCCACACAGCTTATTTACCTATACATGATAATCTATGATCCACACATCTCCTTTGCATATGCATGCTACTCCACTCTGACCAACTTCCATCCTGCCTCACATCAATCCATGAAAATTTTGCACGGCTCATCTGTCCTTTCCTAGGTTGTATGGAACAACAGGAGACCAACACAGATTTCTAGGAAACAAAAACATATAGCAAGCCTCGCCTCTCAGCATTTGCTGTCAAAATGGACAACAAGGCATTGAAAAACTAATTAATTGGATATAAGAGGGTTAACACAGGCAATGGTGCTCAAAAGGACAGTCATGGTTCATTAATGGCAGTGTCATCATTGTGGAATCTGTGCAGCAGTTCAATGTCATTTTTCAAAATGCCCTTTTACAGCACAGGGCTGTGGAAATAAAAGAAAGATATCCTTGAAGATCCTGATCAAGGAGGAAGAGAGAAGCAAAATGATTTATATGAATGATCCAGATAATGTGCTGAATTATGATGTGGGTATTCTGAAGGCTGAAGCAAGTCAGTCACAACCAGAAGTGAGACTGAACCTCATAGGGACACTGTTAATTAAGCCAGTTTGAAAGAAGCAGGCAAAGAGAAATCAATGTGAATGAGGAATATTAATGGCCATTAGGAGGTCTCAGAATGACAGGCTCCAAAACAGCAAATAAACAGGATGAGGGAAGGGTCATACATACAGTCTCAGAAGGTGTTTGCTTTTGGTTGGCTTTGTAAATAATTTTTCCAGTTTCCACAGGTCCTAGGTCCAGATGATTGGGTATGTTTAATGGCTTACTTTATTTTGGTGTTAGACATATATATTTGAATTTAGTTATAAGATTTAAAGATGTGGAATTTTACTTTTTCTTTTCATCAAAGTGTTTCAAACCATTAGTGATATTTTTCTTAGTTTTCTGTTGCTGAAATTCTGTAAGTTCTCACTCATCAAGAACGGTTATTTCAGAATAAATAAAGGAAAGCCCTGGTTTTAGGCATCTGTTCATACATGATCAACTAAGATTACGCTCTTCTGTTTACTCTCAAGTGATACATGGAACTTATACTTCATTCTTATTTGATATTTTCTATCCTCATGCCGCCAAACAGTGTATCCTGACCAACTGAGTACTGGTGGAGTCCATCACTTATTTATGGAAAATTCTTTCACAGGAAAATCTAGCCATGTTTTGTTAAATAGTTATATACATTTATTTAGTTGACACTTCTCACTAAGGTGATATTTACTCATCTGACAGAATTAGGGAGAGAACATCATAGGAATCCTAGTCACATGCCATTTTTGCCACATACTAGAAAAAGCACATTCTATAAGAACCCTAAATCCTGAGTTTTGGAGTGAGATAGTCTGTGCCAGATTTTTGCACTCATGTCACCTGGGTATCCCTTTTCTTTATGACTCTAGAAATAACTAGAAGGAATGCTCAAGAGGAGAAATCATAAGGACAACTCCATAGGTTATTGGTACATTTGTCATACTTTAGAGGTGAATCCTTGTCTTTAATTATTTGATCAGTCATTTTCTTATGTCAGTGTGGACTACAGAAGGTCCTCTTGCACATGGCGTTAGAATCTCAGCTGTACATCCTACATGTTCGTGGTCAAAACTAAAATCATTGGAAATTAGAGCCACTTGTTGGTTCTATTTCATCCAAAGGCCTTGTTTAAAATATTTACCCTGCTAATCATCTTTCACTTGAGCTATTTAGGCTGCTCCTTCGCTTGACTCAATAAAATTTAACTATGGTCCTTTCCTTTCATCATTGTGTATAGGGTCCTTCAATTCACTGTCACATGTTCCTTATCACAGGATTCTGATGATCTAGTCAACCTGGTCTCAAAGCTTAATCTTTGAATATTAGTGTCACTGCAGGAGTTTTCAGAGAAGTCTCAGCCTCACAGGAGGACACTCTCTTTTTCCATTTAAAGTTGCTTCAAGTTGATGATCCATTAACATGGAGCCCACAGTCAACACTGCTTCTCTGAATGACACTTCTCTAGCTCACAATGAGACACAAGGCTCTTCCAGTCAGCAGCAACAGAGAGTGCCAGAGGAGTAATTCTGTGAGCCTTTGAAGGCAACAAAACCTCCAACAACTCACAAACTGAAAATCATAGAACTCAGTTGCCTATGGGAAGGGTAGAAGAGAGACTGAATCAGAACTGGGGCTGACATTAACTGGGATGAGCAAAAAGTTGGCTAAGAACTATGCAGGTTGAAGATACACAAATATGCCTACAGAGGAACCATTACTTGGGTCGTTGAGTGCAACTAACTTTTACCAGATGAAAATGTTTCAAAATAGGTTTTTTTCACAAATGATAACCTATTATACTCTTTTAAGTTCTCTTGCTTTAGAAGATAGGCATAATGGATATTTCAGTTTCAATTCTACCTTTGCAAAATTCCAATATTTCTGGGAACTTGCAGTTTATCTGTCACATGTTCAAAAAAAAGGGGGTTAAATTACAAAATACACCATTTCCCAAGTTCTCTCAGTGAACTTGAAGTAAACAAATGTCATAATTTAAGACTCAAATTTGAAATATCTGTTGATTCACACAGACATTTGCATGTATGAAATTAGGTGTTATTCTGTGTGGTAATCAGAAGCAATTAGATAGCTTAATGGGGGGGGTGAGAAAAATCAATTTGTTCTAATGTGAGCACACATACAAGTTTGAACAGATTATGACAGTTCAGAGGGGCCTCTAGAGGCCATCCTTGACTTGAAGAGGAAACCAGAGGTTCTGACATTAAAATTCATGCTCATTCAGCATAGTCTAGAATTTCTTAGCTTATGAAATGAACTTCACTGGTTGTCCTCAGGAGTCTCTGCTGGCTGGTCCTTAGTGCCTCCTGATGGTGCCTGGTGCCTCTGTAGGGAGGTTTCTATGCAGGCTCACACTGGAGTTCCCTCACTGTGTTTCCGGCACAGTAATACATGTTTCATTAGTTTCCAGATTGTGCTGTTTTAAGAAACCGTGGCTCTTGGCGGTGTCCCTGCTGATGCTGACTCAGTATTTGAGAGCTGAATTATAATCTGTACCCGCTCCACTCCACATTGCTCCCATTCACTCCAGACCCTTTGCTGGAGGCTGGCAGACCCATTGTATACCATTGCTGGTTAATGAGAACCAGGAGATAGTGAAGGTGAGAGACAAGGTCTGTGAGGGATGCACAACACCAGGTTCTGACCCCTTCAGCTGCACCTGGGACAGGGAACCTGGGGACAAACAACATCACCATCAGTCTTACATCCCATAGATGACATCCTGGTCCCTCTCTGAAACCCTGACATACTTACAGCTTGGAAAGGTCACCAGGCAGAGGAGCAGCACCAGGACAGCTATTCTCTGCTGGAGGCTATGTTGAGAAGGAGATGGGGCTCCTCAGCTAGGCCTTGGAGTTTCAGCCTGAGCCTGAGGGCTTCTTTGCATTGGGAGGGGTTCCTGAAAGGATAAAATAGAGCACAGAAAAAGGATTCCAGTTTCTCTTCCAGGTGTCTGAGATTTACCTTGTGCTTCTTATAGGAACTGGAAATGAAAACTTAGCAAGCTTTTCGAGTATCATCTGGATTTCCAAAGCCTTGTTGTTGTTTTTGTTTCTGTTTTTTTGAGACTGGGCTATCTCTGTGCAATTTTGGTGCTTGGATCTCACTCTGTTGAACAGGCTGGCCTTGAACTCACAGAGATCTGCCTGGCTCTGCCTCCTGAATGCTGGGATAAAGATGAGTGCCACCACAGCCTGGCAGGGATTTCTAATTCTTGGTAAAGAGGAAATTGCATGCTTTGCCCTATGCAAGCTTTGGATGCAAATTACTGAGTCCTCATACATTGTGGACTCTTTGCAAACAGAATATGTTACCACATTCTGTATGCATCTGTGTATTCCAGTTAATTCAAGCAGAGTGTTGAAATTTAGAATGATACCAAATCCAGATTAAGGAACTACTATAAATCTTTTCTCTTCATGTTAGTGGAGGCAATCTATTCTTACCCACCTAGAAAATCCACTTGTGAGGAAACAATTCACAAACATTTAGTGGATGTGATTATAAATGTTTATCTGAGAGGATACTGGCATTGACTTTGCTGCAATGTCAGTGGACACACAGTATTTACTTGCCCATTGAGCGACAAAATAGCTGGAGACTAGCCCCACTACCTCCTGATTTTCATCTCTCTGCCCATTTAGCTATATGTACTTTTTCATCTCTCTTCTTGTCTCTTTTCAGCTTGTAAAACATAACAAGTCCTAAACATGATTACTTCATTGGAGAGGGAGTGTTGGGAAGTCAGGTGTTTACAACACGTCAGAAAATGGAGTGCTTGCAACCTGTTTTGAGGGTTGTGTTAACTTAAGTAATAAAAAAGAGAAATAACAGTGAGTGATGACTAGTAGTAGAGAGGGGCTGTGCTTGAATATGTGACATCCTGTGCCATGAGATGGGATCACCACAGAGAACAAGGGCTTGCAGGGCTCTTCTCCATGACTTGGTAATGTAAATCACCAGAGAAGGGAGAGAACAGCTCACAATAACCTTGAGTAAGTCCCAGAGACCCTCCACCACTCCTTTAGAACTGGACACCCCCATTTTGTGACCCCCATTCCTCTGGACTGTGGGTGTCAGTAGTGGAGATGGTCTCAACATGGGGTGATTGACATCATGTCTAAGTTTGGACAGGCACCCACCACCATGGGTGCTCTGCTGTCCTTGTTTGTGATGCTCTGAGTGTGAGAAGAATAGTTTTCAGACATCATGGTCAGTGTATCACATCTTGAGTTTTCTGATGTTTTCATTTTGGTTATAAAATCTCAGGAATTGTTATCACAGTAATGCATGCTAGTTCTTACACCATAGTTGGGGAGCTTGGTATGAGACCCCTTACACAGGATTTTATTCTCTGCTTACTTCAGAGATTTTTTTCTAGAATACTGTATTCTCATGCTTCTTGGGTTTTCCTTGCCCATGAAAATTTCTAGAAGGAATTCACTAAGAAAAAGTCATTTGGAATGAGATGGTGTTTTATGATAAAGCCACAT
The DNA here is from genome assembly GCF_903995425.1 of Onychomys torridus. Lineage (NCBI taxonomy): Eukaryota > Metazoa > Chordata > Mammalia > Rodentia > Cricetidae > Onychomys > Onychomys torridus. Next base: position 23,467 of record NW_023412430.1, read on the forward strand.
ATTATTCATAATTATCTTGTAGTTGTGAGGTAGAGCTTTGTTTTTTCAGTGTTTGCTTAGTCATTTATATGTTTATGTCTATTGGACACAAAGACATTCACTAGTGAGTCATGTTACAATGATAATTCCAGATTGTATGTTTGTATGGTAGTTAGAATTTTGTCAGTGTAGCACAAGTTATGGTCATCTGGGAAGAGGGAACCTCAATTGGAAAAGAATCCAACCTCATCAGATAGACCTGTTGGGAAAGCCTGTACTGATATTTTAATTACATTGAAATGGCCACAATTAAAATGAGGAGGGAATTGGAAAATATTTCCTTTGAAACAGGGACAAAATGTTTTACAGAAGGGAGCAGGAAGGGAGGAAGGAGGAGGAGGAAGGAGGAGGAAGGAGAGGAGGAGGAGGAAGAGAAGAAGAAGTATGACTATTGAGACAGAATAAGGTCTATTCAAAAGAATCTATGAATCATTCATTCCTACTACCATCTCTCCTCTGCCTCTCACTCCTGAGGTCAAGTTCCAGCCCTGCCTACTCTCATGTCTCTTCTATCCCTTCCTCCCCTCCTTCCCTGACTTCTTTCAAATTTCCTACTTCTCTATGTCCTCTTTCCCTCCTCCTCCCTCTCACTCACTCCCACATCGTTTCTTCCATCACCTCCTTACATTCCTTTTTTTTTTTCTGGGAATGTGCAACAACTTACTGCTACTACGTGGGCATATTTCTAATGTCTGCACTTTGTCCACAAGACAGCCACCTGCTCAGCCAATGTTCCTTGTCCTTCAGTTCCTGCCTTCATTCAAGCTGTCTCTTTGTATGTTACTTTGGATTCAGCAGACATTGTGTGTGTGTGTGTGTGTGTGTGTGTGTGTGTGTGTGTGTGTGTGTGTGTGTTATCTGCATGTGGGTCTGTGTGCATAGGTGCATGGTGACCTGGCTCTCTTGCTCTCTCTCCCCCATCTATCTCTTTCTCTCTCTCTGTCCCTCTCTCTGTGCCTCTCCTCTCCGTCAGACCTGGCTTCTCCTGTCCTATGCCCTCTTCTTTCTGATAAAGCCCATTCTGACGCTGTTAACCATGGCTTTTGACTTTTCTACCAAACAATCTGCACTGTACACACACACACACACACACACACACACACACACACACACACACACACACGTTATTTTGGGGTAAGTCTTCAGCAGCCATTTGTTCTCAGTATTATGGTAGTCATGAATCTAGGCAATAAATGCCTCAAACTTAGGAAAGAGGCTTCTTTGATCAAGGCTGAGAATAGCTCTACTCTGTGGTCACAAAACAAGTACTTAGAAAACAGGTTAACTTTATCTTCCTGTACAAAATGCCTGCGGTAGATTTCATTATACCACTGTGACCTTTGTACTGTAGATTTTGGACCATTTCTGTGTTCTAATTTTGTAAATAACATTGAAAAAAGTCCTAAATTTTAACCATTATTTTTTTAAGTAAAAAACAAATATTAAGAATCTCAGGTGGATCAGAAAAGTGCAGCCTGCTCTCTACATAATGGACCATCTAACCGCCTTATTTTCTGCACATCATATACAAGGATCAATATTTATTGTGAGCTTGTGTGTGTAATTACCATGTGATATCTAGAAGCCTCCATTTCACACACCTCCTGATTCTGCAATACTTACAATTCTTACTTTTCTTGAAAATTATTTATAAATTTTTTATTAAGAGATTTTCTATTCATTTTACATACCAACCACTGATTCCCCTGTTCTCCCTCCTTATGTCCCCCAATCCTCACCCAAAACCCAATTCCCATTCCAACCTCCTCCAAGGCAAGGTTTCCCATGGGGAGTCAGCAGAGCCTGGTACATTCAATTGAGGCAGGTCCAAGGACCTTCTTCCTGCACTAAGGCTGCACAAAGTATCTCACCATAGGCCTTAGGTTCCAAAAAGCTGTTTCATGCTCTAGGGACATGTCAAGGTCCTAATGCCCGGGGACCTCCTGTTTATCCAGAGGGTCTAGACCAGTATTATGGGGGCTCCTCAGATATTGGTCCACAGTTCATGTGTTTTCATTAGTTTGGTTCGTTGTCTCTGTACTTTTTCCTATCATGGTCTTGATAATTCTTGCTCATAGAATTCCTGCTCTCTCTCATTGATTGGATTCCTGGAGCTCCGCCTGGGACATGGCCGTGGATCTGCATCTGCTTCCATCAGTCACTGGATGAGGGTTCTTGATGACAGTTAGGGTATTCAGCTATCTGATCACCAGAGTAGGTCAGCTCAGGCACCCTCTTGACTATAGCCAGTAGTCTATGGTTGGGTCATCCTTGTGGATTCTTGGGAACCTTCCTAGCACTCTGAATCTCCCTATTCCCCTGGTGTCTTCATTTACCATGGTATCTCTTTCCTTCTCTCCCACACTGTTCCTGTCCAACTCTAACCTCTCCTTCCTCTATGTTCTCATTCCCCTGTCCCTTGCCCTCCATTCTCCCTCTCACCCTCAGATTTCTCATGTAGATTCATCCATTTGTCCATCACTGGGCCAACCATGTGTCCTTCCTAGGTTCCCCCTTACTAGCTACCCTCCTTGCAGTTGTGGGTTGCAGTCTGGTTATTCTTTGTTTTACATCTAGTATCCACTTATGAGTGAGTACATAGCATGTTTGTCCTTCTGAGTCTGGGTTACCTCACTCGGGATGATATTTTCTAGTTCCATCCCTTTTGTCTGCAAACCTCATGAGGTCATTGTTTTTCTCTGATGCGTAGCACTCCATTGTGTATACGTACCGCATTTTCTTTATCCATTCTTCAGTTGAGGGGTATCTAGGTTGTTTCCAGGTTCTGGATATTACAAATAATGTTGCCATGAACATAGTTGTGCATGTTTCCTTGTGGTATGATTGAGCATTCCTTGGGTATATGCCCCCAGAGTGGTATAGTTGGGTCTTGAGGAAGACTTATTCCCAATATTTTGAAAAACTACCGTGCTGATTTCCAAAGTTGTTATACAAGTTTGCATTCCCACCAACAGTGCAGGAGTGTTCCCTTGCTCCATATCTTCTCCAACATATGCTGTCTTCAGTGTTTTTATCTTAGCCATTCTGACAGGTGTAAGGTGGTATCTCAGAGTTGTTTTGATTTGCATTTCCCTGGTGACTAAGGATGTTGAGCAATTCCTTAAATGTCTTTTGGCCATTTGAGGTTCTTTTGTTGAGAATTCTCTGTTTAATTCTGTGTCCCATTTTCTAATTGGTCTGTTAGACATTTGAATGTGTATTTTCTTGAGTTCTTTATATATTCTGGAGAAAAGCCCTCTGTCTAATGTGGGGTTGATGAAGAATGTTTCCCATTCTGTAGGCTGTCATTTTGTCTTATTGACCCTGTCCTTTGCCATACAAAAGCTTCTAAGTTTTAGGAGGTCCTATTCTTAATTGTTGCTCTCAGTGTGTGTGTTACTGATGTTATATTTAGGAAGTGATCTCTGGTGCCAATGCATTCAAGACTATTTTTTACTTTCTCTTCTATCAGGTTCAGAGTATCTAGATTTTTGTTGAGGTCTTTGATCCACTTGTACTTAAGTTTTGTTCATGGTGACAGATATGGATCTATTTACAATCTTCTACATGTTGACATCCAGTTATGCCAGCACCATTTGTTGAAGATGCTTTCTTTTTTCCATTGTATAGTTTTGTCTTCTTTGACAAAAATCATATGCTCATCTTCATAAGTGTGTGGATTTATGTCAGGGTCTTCAATTCAATTACATTGATCCATATGTCAGTTTTTATGCCAGTACCAAGCTGTTTCTATTATTAGCTCCAAAATAGAGCTTGAAGTCTGGGATCCTGATGCCTTTAGAGGTTGCTTTGTTGGACAGGATTCTTTTAGCTATCCTTGTTTTTTTTTTTTTTTCCTATATGAAGTTGAGTATTGTTCTTTTCATGTCTGTGAAGAATTGTGTTGGGATATTGATGGGGATTGCATTGAATCTATAGATCTCTTTTGGTAAGAAATTCCATTTTTACTATGTTAATCTTACTTAACCATGAGCATGGGAGATCTTTCCATTTTCTGATATCTTCTTCAATTTCTTTCTTTAGGGACTTAAAGTTCTTGTCATACAGGTTCTTTACTTGCTTAGTTAGAGTTACCCCAAGGTACTTTGTATCATTTTTGGCTATTGTAAAGCATGATATTTCTCTGATTTCTTTCTCAGTCCATTTATCATTTGTTTATAGGAGGGCTACTGATTTTTTTTAGTTCATCTTGTATCCTGCCACATTACTGAAAATGTTTATCAGCTATAGGAGTTCCTTGGTCCAATTTTTGGGGTCACTTAAGTATACTATCATATGGTCTACAAAGAGGGAAATTTGATTTCTTCCTTTCCAATTTGTATCCCCTTAATCTCCTTTTGTTGTCTTATTGCTCTAGCTAGAACTTCAAGTACTATATTGAATAAATATGGGGAGAGTGGACTACCTTGTCTTGTTCCTGGTTTTAGTGGAATCACTTTGTGTTTCTCTCCATTTAATTTGATGTTGGCTGTTGGTTTGCCATAAATTGTCTTTATTATGTTTAGGTATTTTCCCTGTATTCCTGATCTCTCCAAGACCTTTATCATGAAGGGATGTTGGATTTCTCAAAGGCCCTATCATCATCTAATGAAATGATCATGGGATTTTTTTTCTTTCAGTTTGTTTATATGGTGTTTTATATTGACAGGCTTTTGTATGTTGAACCAACCTTGCATCTCTTGGATGAAGCCTACTTAATCATGGTTGATATATGTTTTTTTGTGAGACAGGATTTCTCTGTGTAGCTTTACGCCTTTCCTGAATCTCGCTCTGTAGACCTGGCTGGCCTTGAACTCACAACGATCTGCCTGCCTCTGCCTCCCAGGTGCTGGGATTATAGGCGAGTGCCACCACCACCCTGCAGATATATATAAATACATATATTTGCGTGTGTGTGTGTGTGTGTGTGTGTGTGTGTGTGTGTGTGTGTGTGTGTCTGGGAGTCTGTTTGCCAATATTTCATTGAGTATTTTTGGTCTTTAATTCTCTTTCATTGTTGCATCTTTGTATCTCTTGGGAATCAGAGTAACTGTAGCCTCATAAAAGGAGTTTGGTAACAGGCCTTTTGTTCCTATTGTGTGGAACAATTTGAAGAGTATTGGTATTAACTCTTCTTTGAAGATCAGGTAGAATTCTGCATCTAAACTATCTGGTCCTGGACTACTCTTGGTTGGGAGACTTTTATTGACTGTTTTTATTTCCTTAGGGTGATTGGTCTATTTAAATTATTCATCTGGTATTGAATTAACTTTGCTATATGGTACCTATCCAGAAAACTGTGCATTTATTTAGATTTTCCAATTTTGTGGAGTACAGGTTTTTGAAATATGACTTGATGATTCTCTGGATATTCTCATTGTCCATTGTTATGTCTCCCTTTTATTTCTGAATTTGTAAATTTGGATGCTCTCTCTCTCCCTCTGCCTTTTGGTTAGTCCAGATAAGGGCTTGTGTATCTTTTTGATTTTCTCAAATAACCAACTCTTTGTTTCACTTATTCTTTGTATTGTTCTCTTTTTTTATGTTTTATTTTTAATTATTTATTATTTATTTATTATTAGTATGTGTTTTAATTTCATACATCAGCCGTGGGTTCCCCTGTCCTCCCCCCTCCCACCCCCACCCTCACCTTCTCCCCATCCCCTCTCCTCCAGTCCCATGTCCTCCAGGACCAAGACACCCCTGGGGATTCATTTAAACGTGGTGGATTCAGTACAGGCAGGTCCTGTTCCCTCCTTCCAGGCTGAGCATGTGTCCCTGTGTAAGCCCAAGGTTCCAAACAGCCAGCTCATGCACTAAGGACAGGTCCTGATTCCACAGCTTGGGTGCCTTCCAAACAGATCAAGCTATTCAATTGTCTCATTTATCCAGAGGGCCTGATCCAGCTGGGGGCTCCACAGCCGTTGGTTCTTAATTCATGTGCTTCCATTCAATTGGCTATTTCTCCCTGTAATTTTTGCAATGTTGGATTCAACAATTCATGCTCTTGCAATCCTTCCTCTTTCTCAACAGTTGGACACCTGGAGCTCCACCTGCTCCACCTGGGGCCTGGCTGAGGATCTCTGCATCCACTTCCATCAGTTATTGGATGAGAGTTCCAGGACGACTGTTAGGGTGTTTAGTCATCTGTTCACCAGACTAGGTCAGATCAGGCTTTCTCTTGACCATTGCCAGCAGTCTACGGAGGATATATCATTCTGGATTTCTGGAGACCTCTCCAGCACTCTGCCTATTCCTGTTCTCATGTGGTCTTCATTTATCATGGTCTGTTATTACTTGTTATCCCTTTCTGTACTTGATCCAGCTGGGAACTCCTGTTCCCCTAAGTTTGAAGTCTATTTTGCTGGATATTAGGATGGCTATACCAGCTTGCTGCTTAAGACCATTTGATTGGAAAGTCTTTTCCCAGCCTTTTATTCTTAGGAGGTGTCTGTCTTTGAATTTGAGGTATGTTTCTTGTATGCAACAGAAAGATGGGTCCTGTTTTTGTATCCATTCTGTTATTCTGTGTCTTTTTATAGGTGAATTAAGTCCATTGATATTAAGGGATATTAATGACCAGTGATTGTTCGTTATTTTTATTTTTTGGTGGTAGTGTGTGTGTTCTTCTCTTTTTTGGGGCTTACTGCTATGCTGTTATCTATTGCCTGTGTTTTCATGGGTGTATCTGCCTTCCTTAAATTGGAATTTTCCTTCTAGTGCTTTCTGTAGGGCTGGGTTTGTGGATAAGTTTTTTTTAAAAAATCTGGTTTTGTCTTGGAAGTTCTTGTTCACTCCATCTATGAAGATTGAAAGTTTTGCTGGGTATATTAGTCTAGGCTGGCATCCATGGTCTCTTAGTGTCTGCATTATATTTGTCCAGGTCCTTCTGGCTTTCAAAGTCTCCATTGAGAAATTGGGTGTTATTCTGATGGGTTTGCCTTTATAAGTCACTTTGCCTTTTTCCTTTGCTGCCCTTAATATTCTTTCTTTATCCTGTACATTTAGTTGTTTAATTATTATGTGGTGAGGGGACTTTTTTGGGGGGTCTATTTTGTTTGGTATTGTATAGGCTTCTTGTACCTTAATAGGCATTTCCTTCTTTAAGTTGGGAATGTTTTCTTCTATGATCTTGTTAAATATATATTCTGTGCCCTTGAGTTGGTATTCTTCTCCTTCCTCTATCCCTATTATTTATAGGTTTGGTCTTTTCATGGTGTCCCAAATTTCTTGGACATTTTGGGTCATGACTTTGTTGGTTTTAGTGTTTTCTTTCACTGATGAATCTATTTCTTCTACCGTATCTTCAACACCAGAGATCCTCTCTTCCATCTGTTGCATTCTGTTGGTTATACATGTATCTGAATTTCCTGTTTGTTTACTCAGATTTTCTATTTCCGGCATTCCTTCTGCTAGTGTTTTCTTCATTTTTTGTATTTCCCTCTTCAGGTCTTGGACTGTCGGCCTTGCTTTTTCATGATTTTCTTTCAAGGACTTATTGTTTTCTTCTGCTTTAATTGTCCTTTCCTCTAGTTTTTTATAGCATTCTTCCCATTTTTTGTTTGTCTGTTCCTCTACTTTATTTTTGATTTCTTCTATATAAGGTTCTAGCCTCTTCATGATGTTACTTATAAGGTTGTATTCTTCTTCTTCCATTCCATGATGTTCAGGTCTAGCTGTTGGAGAAGAGCTAGGTTCTGGTGATGCTGTATTACTCTTTTTTTTGTTGTATGTACTTCTGCCTTGGTGTCTGCCCATCTCCTCTTGGGTTCATTCTTGGTCTTATCAGTGTACTTGGTCCAGAGAGAGCTGACAGATTTAGGGAGCCTCTCTCTGGTCCAGATGGAAGCTCTGGGCCAGATGGGAGTGCTGATCCAGATGAGAGTGCTGGCCAGATAGGAGCTGGGGGGCTGGACTCTGAGTCTTGGGAAGTCCCTGGGGTCTCCTTATTTTGTCCAGATGGGAGCTCCTCTTGTCCAGATGGGAGTTCTTCTGGTCTCTGGTCCAGATAGGAGTCAGGGCAGGATGGAAGCTGGGGACTGGTCTCTGATTCTCAGGAAGTGGCTGTGGTTTCTGGCAGATGGGTGTGGGGGCAGGGTGTGGAGACTGCTGTGTCTGTCTGTAGTCTTGGAAAAGGGTACCTTACTTCAGGGCCTGCCGATTTTCTGGAAACTGGGGCCAAGTTGATCAGGTCCTCCAGGGATGGCCTGTGTCCAGTGGTGGGACCCAGGGGCAGTTGCCTCCCTGGCTATAACCCCAGGCACTCACCTCTGGTCCAGATGGGAGTTCCCAGGCAGTCCGATATTGTATTAATTCTTAAGGTTGATGGCCAGTTTCTGTCTCTTGTTCACTACATTATTTTTATTTGCCATGGGTTACATTTTCAAGTCAGAAAATCAACAGTAACACTGTGGTGCTTTCTGTGGATAATTAGTACTTTCCTATTGATTTAAGTTGAAATTTACTGAGAGAACATCAAATTGAACTGTTTACATGAAATTGTACAAATTTGGCTATACATTTCAGATTTTAAATTACTATAGTTAAATGGTCTTGAAGTTTTCTTTGCTTTTCTCTTTTTAATGTGAAGGTGAAATTTTCTGATTTTTAAAATTTGATATGGAAAAGCTTTGGTATTTTATATTTTGGGAATTCAGAGCTCAATTTGATGTAAAATGAAGTCTGCATTCTACTTGAGAAAAATCTACTACTGTGTGTTTTTCACATATCTGTCTTCTACAGGTTCCTGATGGATTTTATAGTCAGAATATTGCTTTGTGTTTGAAAATTGCAACATTGTTATATTTAAAGACAATTTTTATATTGTATTGTTCTTGTCTGCTAGTACTGTGCATGTCACAAGTGGAAATCAGCAAGATGGACTCCATCAATTTTCTTCTTACAGCAGGGAATGGGATTAGAGGGATGCTCTTGATTTCTGGAAGGGGAAAGCAGACCAGTTTCTCAGAAGGAATCATCCTGCCTTTGTTGAATAAGTGGTTTCTGTGATGCCCCTTCCCCCCATGTTCGCTGGAGAACTCTGCTTTGTTTACCTCCAGTATCCAGGGTCCATGAACCAAGAGAGTTGGCCCGTCCAGATCTTGGGTCTTCAGTGTCCTCTCTTAGCCCTGCCTTGTAGGCATGACAGTTACCAAAGCCTCAGTGGGGGTTGGAACTTCAGGATCAAAGCTGCAATGGCTACCCACGACACATGGGGTTTTTTTTGTCATTCCTTCCTTCCTTTCTACCATCCTCCTTACCTTCCTTCCTTCCTTCCTTCCTTCCTTCCTTCCTTCCTTCCTTCCTTCCTTCCTTCCTTCCTACCTTCGTTCATTCCTTTCTTCCTCCCTTCCTTTCCTATTTTTTGTTACAAAGGGACACATATCTGAAACATTTTTTCTTTACTTTTGAGAGGATCCATCCCTTGTAGCAAAGACATGAATAATGTGGATATTTTATTAAAAATATGATTTAAGTGATCATAAAAAGGACCTGAGCCTGTAATGTCCACATGGAGACCACACACCTACCTCATCCTCATGGAAACAGACACAAAGTAAAGGGGTATGAAGAAGAAAGCCTAAGTGAAAGAATTAATCTGTGTTAAGGAAAATTCTTTTGTTTTGATGAATTCAGTGTTCTGCGCTGAACAAGCATGCAAATAAACATATAAAATGAAAGATGAAAAGAAAAATGATTCTCACACAGGCATCTACCAGCATCATAGAAGACCCTATAAACTCCAACCAACAGAATGTTGCAACAGCTTTCTTAGAAAGGGAGGTGAGGCACAAAGACACTGTAACTCCTGAGTGGGACAGACACCTGAGCTCAGGTATGTCACACAGCTGGGGTCCTGTGCTAGAGATGCAGGTCAAGTTTGGACTGGTTTGCCTGAGCAGAATGAAGTCCTAAGTGCATAGTTTCCACCTATATATGTTCTCTTGATGTGGGCTCAAAAGGGAGGCTATGCTCAGGGCAGATCTCACAATCATGGTGGTCACTGTAAGAATGACAGAATTCACGAAATCATAACCTGTAATGTGGTTGTGTCCTGCAAATCTTCAACACTCCAACATATCAAGTCTCATTCATATTATTATAGCTTGTTTGATAACAGAGTTACCTATTTACAGTTCAGCAAAGAAGCTTGAGTCTTGGACAATCATGTTTATGGTTATGTTAAGCAAAACAATGTTATTTTTCTTCAGAAGAATGTCTGAGACATGGGTGCATCACTTTCTGTAACTTCTCTAGAAACTGAGGGAGGTCACAGGCATTCCTGCATTCTTTCCCACCATTTTGACATTTCAAATTGCCCCCTTGAGAAATATCAACATCAAATGTTCCCGTGCTATCTTACATTCATTGTACCCAATCATAGTTGGCTTACACGATATTGGGCCTGCTGTTTTCAGATCTGTAGAATCCTATGGTATAAGTTGGGGAGCACATGGCCTCAGAGTGTGGCCACATTAGAAATCTCCTTCTTCTTCACACCCACGAATCTATGCAGGAGCATTCCCAGGATAAATGACTTTCTCTTCTCTCTTGTCCTGCCTATACTTCCTGCCTTGCCACTGGCCAATCAGAACTTTATTTACACAGAGCGATATCCACAGCACTTCCCCTTTTCTTTTTTTTTTTTAAGGACGGTTTTAACTTTTACATAGTAAAATTACATATAACAAAACAATTATCAAGCAAGAATTACAGGTACAATATTAAAGAAGATATCCTATCTATCTTATATTTGTGAGTCTAAGGTTTTATATCTAACTTATCTTTTATCATAACTGAGGAAATTATAACTATCTATTCTTCAACCACATCAAAGACCTCAGAAGGATATAATATTACCTGAGAACCAGGAGAAGGACGCAAGCAACTTTTGGGAGTCTTGCAGGGTAGACAGAGACAGCTGGCAGCCTGAACATTCACCTAAAGTTCCTTTGTAAAGTTGGGGCATTTGTCTTCAGCCCACAGGGCTAGAGTCTCTTTGTTACTTCTCTCAGTGTCCTGTAGAATGTCTGGCAGTTTCCTCTGTGAAGCAGGAACCTGAAGGACCATTTTGTCAAGCAAAGTTCAGTGGTCACCTTTCTATGGGTCCTACGTGTCCAGTTGATCGAGCAGTCCAGGCAAGAACAGTTTTTTGCCCAAATGGCTATTTTTGCCAAGGTGAAGATAAACTCCATATGAAGTGTCTTCAATGCCCATCCTCCTCTCTGAAGTAAATCGGTGCTGCCAGGAGCAGACATGTCTCACTGTCCAGAAAGTCTAAATTTTAAAAGTATTTTAAATGCCATATTCTGTAGGTCTTTGAAGTATTTGAAGATTACCTATCTATCTGAAATATGTCTATGTATACCTAGAAGACTTAACTAACATGGCTACGAGTATGATTATCATAGATGACTAATTATTAATCTATTTTTAATTAAACATTACAATTTAAAATGAGCTATATGAACATAATACATTAAACATGAGTAGAAATATATACACAATATAACAAAATTAACTTTAAGTTTCAATAGACTAAAACCTATACCAATGTAAAACATTTTAAACAAGTTGTTGCTCTTTAGAAGTAAGTTCCCTAATCTAAGCTTTCATCCTGTTATATCTATATCATATCCCCCTTTCTTCTTTAGAAAGAGATCTCATTTATAATCAACCTGCTTTAAAGAAAAATATTGGTTTTTCTCTGTCCCACACTAGAGGGCTCTTCTGATTTGGGACACAAGAATCTCTTAACCTTTTCTTTTAGCAATATGTCTGGGTTTAGAGAAGGAGTGAGCCAATTCCATTTCCAAAGCCAGCTTGATAATTTTGGAAATTTGGGCGTAGTTTCTTTTACTACTTCCTGCTGGAGGGGGGCGCTGTATCTTATGGGAACACAAAGAAAATTTTAGGATTATAGAGTAGTCCATTAAGGTGAACCTCTGAGCCAGTTGCCTTGAAACCATTCTGGATGTCAGATCATCTGGGCCATGGTGTCATCGGAGACCTTTCTGGTGGTCTTGGCTGATCAAACCTGATGTATCTTAATCTGGAACAAATCCACAGCCTCTGGCTTTCTGTGGAAACAAAAGCAGAGACTCCTTTCCAAAGCAACATATCCTTATATCCAAATTTTGAAGTCAAGGTACCTTTAAAATTTACATATTTGTTTAACTCAACAGCTTTTATGATCAAATCTTTTTCTGTGGTTAAAAATCCCAAAGACAACACAAACCAGATTCTCTGTGTAATATCCATCTTTATAAGACTGAAATGCTGCTGTGGCTGCTGGCTCCGCCCACCTCAGCTTCCCAACATGGTGGTGGTACAGTTTACCGCCAGCTCTGGGTCTGAAGCCATGTGTACCATCAACTATCAGAAGCAGTTCTATCAAAGCAGTGCATAGCCCAGACACTTTTTTTTTTTTTTAAACTAGCAAAGGCTAAATCCACCATGCAGCAGAGTAAAGTGCCACTTGTAGATTCCTCACTCCTGCCACACTGCAGGTCAGATGCACACGCCAGGAACCAACCATAGTAGCTCAAACCAGCAGGCTGCCGCTAACTTGAGAGAGACAACTAGGAAGCTGTTTTTAGCTCCGTCTTAGAATCTTTTTTCTCAGGTTTTAGGTGGACACTCTTGTCAACACGTTGGGCGCCATTTGTAGCTAGAGTTTTCCTGCCTGGCCCAGTCAGGACAAATCTCTCTTACCCGCCAGTCCCACAGTCGCTCAGACCCAACCAAGAAAGCACACAGAAACTTACATTGTTTACAAACTGTATGGCTGTGGCAGGCTTCTTGTTATCTACTTTTTCTATCTTAAATTAACCCATTTCTGCTTATCTATACTTTTGCCACATGGCTTGTGGCTTACCAGTGTCTTTACATGTTGCTTCTCATGGCGGCGGTAGGCGGTGTCTCTCCCCAGCCTCTACTTCCCAGAATTCTCTTCTCTCTTGTCCTGCCTATACTTCCTGCCTTGCCACTGGCCAATCAGAACTTTACACAGAGCGATATCCACAGCAGGTATAGATTTTAGTTTATTGATACTAATTTAGAGTTGTTTTTGTTCTACTATATAAATTTCTACTCATTTTTTAAAAAATTATTATTATTATTATTATTATTATTATTATATTTGTGTTTTAATTTTATACATAATCCATGGGATCCCCTGTCCTCCCCCCTCTTGCCCCCACTCCCACCTTTCCTCATCCCCTCCCTTCCATTCCCATGTCATCCAGGGCCAAGACTCCCCTGGGGATTCATTTAAACTTGGTGGATTCAGTACAGGGAGGTCCTGTCACCTCCTTCCAGGGTGAGCAAAGTGTCCCTGTGTAAGCCCAAAGTTCCAAACAGCCAGCTCATGCACTAAGAATAGGTATGGGTCCCACTTCCTGGGTGCCTCCCAAACAGTTCAAGCTATTTAATTGTCTCACTTATCCAGAGGGCCTGATCCAGAAGGGGACTCCAAATCTTTTGGTTCAAAATTCATGTGTTTCCAATAGTTTGGCTATTTTTCCCTGTGCTTTTCCAGTCTTTGTCTCTAAAATTCACACTCCTATAGTCCCTCCTCTTTCTCAACATTTGGAGTCCTGGAGCTCATCTTGGGGCCTGGCCGAGGATCTCTGCATCCACTTCCATCAGTTATTGGATTAGAGTCCCAGCACGACAGTTAGCGTGTTTGGCCATCTGATCACCAGACTAGGTCAGATCAGTCTTTCTCTCCACCATTGCCAGTAGTCTACAGTGGATATATTGTTGTGGATTTCTGGAGACCTCTCTAGCAGTTTGCTTCTTCCTGTTCTCATGTGGTCTTCATTTACCATGGTCTGTAATTCCTTGTTCTCCCTTTCTGTTCTTGATCCAGCTGGGATCTCCTGCTCCCCTAAGCTCACTTTCCCTTGAAACTTGCCCTTCATTACTCCCACTGTCGTCCAGGTTGTTCATGTAGATCTTATCCATTTCTATGTCTTTGGGTGATCCCTGTGTCTTTCCTAGGGTCCTGATTTCTAGGTAGCCTCCCTGGAGTTGTGAGTAGCAGTCTAGTCATCTTTGTTTTACATCTAGTATCCTACTATGAGTGAGTACATTCCATGTTCGTCCTTCTGAGTCTGGATTGCCTCACTGAGGATGATTTTATTCTAGATCCATCCATTTGCCTGCAAACCTCACGATGTCATTGTTTTTCTCTGCTGAGTAGTACTCCTTTGTGTATATGTACCATATTTTCTTTATCCATTCTTCAGTTGAAGGGCATCTAGGTTGTTTCCAGGTTCTGGCTATTAAAAACAATGCTGATATGAACATAGCTGAGCAAATGCCCTTGTGGTATGATTGAGCATTCCTTGGGTATATGCCCAAGAGTGGTATAGCTGGGTCTTGGGGGAGATGGATTCCCAATTTTCTAAGGAAGCGCCATATTGATTTCCAAAGTGGCTGTACAAGCTTGCATTCCCACCAGCAGTGGAGGAGAGATTCCCTTGCTCCATATCCTCTCCAGCATAAGCTGTCTTCTGTGTTTTTGATCTTAGCCATTCTGACAGGTGTAAGGTGGTATCTCAGAATCATTTTGATTTGCATTTCCTGGATTATTAGGAATGTTGAGCAATTCCTTATATGTCTTTCAGCCATTTGAACTTCCTCTGTGGAGAATTCTCTGTTTAGTACTATAGCCCATTTCTTAATTGGACTGTTGGGCATTTTGATGTCTAATTTCTTGAGTTCTTTATATATTCTGGATATCAGCCCTCTGTCAGATGTGGGGTTGATGAAGAACTTTTCCCATTTTGTATTCAGTCCTTTTGTCTTGTTGACTGTGTCCTTTGCTCTACCAAAGCTTCTCAGTTTCAACAGGTCCCATTAATTGATTGTTTCTCTCAGTGTCTGTGCTACTGGTGTTATATTTAGAAAGTGATCTCCGATGCCAATGTGTTCATATCTATTTCCTACTTTCTTTTCTATCAGGTTCAGAGTAACTAGATTTAGGTTGAGGTCTTTGATCCACTTAGACTTAAGTTTTTTGCATGGTGACAGATATGGATCTACACTTTGACATCCAGTTATGCCAGCACCAGTTATTGAAAATGCTTTCTTTTTCCATTGTACCTTTTTGGCTTCTGTGTAAAAATTATATGTTCATAAGTGTGTAGGTTAATGTCAGGGTCTTCAATTCAATTCCATTGGTCCACATGTCAATTTTCATGCCAGTACCTAGCTGTGA
This sequence comes from Onychomys torridus, assembly GCF_903995425.1. Lineage (NCBI taxonomy): Eukaryota > Metazoa > Chordata > Mammalia > Rodentia > Cricetidae > Onychomys > Onychomys torridus. The sequence goes on from NW_023412430.1 coordinate 38,732, forward strand.
TTATTAGGGTAGCTCTACAGTAGAGCTTGAGGACAGGGATCTTGATGCCTCCAGAGGTTGTTTTATTGTACAGTATTCTTTTGGCTATCCTGTTTTTTTTTCCATATGAAGTTGAGTATTATTCTTTCCAGATCTGTGAAGAATTGTGTTGGTAATTTGATGGGGATTTTGTTGAATCTGTAGATTGCTTTTGGTAAGATCGCCATTTTTACTATGTTAATCCTGCCTATCCATGAGCATGGGTGATCTTTCCATTTTCTGACATCTTCTTCAATTTCTTTTTTCAGGGACTTAATGTTCTTGTCATATAGGTCCTTCACATGCCTAGTTAGAGTAACCCCAAGGTATTTTATATCATTTGTGGCTATTGTAAAGGGTGATGTATCTCTGCTTTCCTTCGCAGCCTGTTTGTCTATTATATGTAGGAGGGCTACTGATTTTTTTTATTTGATCTTGTATCCTGCAATGTTGATGAAGGTGTTTATAAGCTGTATAAGTTCCCTGGTTGAATTTTTGGGGTCACTCATATATACTATCATGTCATCTGCAAATAGGGAAAGGTTGACTTCTTCCTTTCCAATTTGTATCCCCTTAATCTCCTTATGTTGTCTTATAGCTCAAGTACTATATTGAATAAGTATGGGAAGAGGAGACAGCCTTTCCTTGTTCCTGATTTTAGTTGTAATGCTTTGAATTTCTCTCCATTTAATTTGATGTTGGCTGTTGGCTTGCTGTAGATTGCCTTTATTATGTTTAGGTATGTTCCCTCTGTTACTGATTGTTCCAAGACCTTTATCATGAAGGGGTGTTGGATTTTGTCAAATGCCTTTTCTGAGTCTAGTGAGACGATCATGTGGATTTTTTCTTTGAGTTTGTTTATATGGTGTACTACATTGATTGACTTTCTTATGTTGAACCACCCTGGAATCCATGGGATAAAGCCCAATTGATTACAGTGGATAATTGTTTTGATGTGTTCTTGAAGTCTGTTCACCAGTATTTTATTGTGTATTTTTGCATCAATGTTCATGAGGGAGATTGGTCTGAAGTTCTCTTTCTTTCTTGCATCTTTGTTTGGTTTAGGAATCAGGGTAATTGTAGCCTCATAGAAGGAGTTTGGTAATATTCCTTCTGCTTCTATTGTGTGGAACAATTTTAAGAGTATTGGTATTAAGTCTTCTTTGAAGATGTGGTAGATTGCTGTAGTGAAACCATATGGTCCTGGGCTTTTTTTGGTTGGGAGAATTTTAATGACTGATTCTGTTTCCTTAGGGTTTATTGGACTATTTAAATGTTTTATAGGTATGAGGTACCTATCCAGAAAATCATCCATTTCTTTTAGATTTTGCAGTTTTGTGGAGTAGAGGTTTTTGAAATATGACTTGGTGATTCTCTGGATTTCCTCATTGTGTTTTGTTATGTCCCCATTTTTATTTCTGTTTTTGTTTATTTGCATCCTGTCCCCCTGCTTTTTGGTTAATGTTGATAAGGGCTTGTCTCATCTTGTTGATTTTCTCAAATAACCAACACTCACTATTAATGTGTGGGGTTTTATATGTGATTTAATCTTTATTAATGTTTCTTGTACATATGTGGGTACCCCTGTGTTTGGGGCATAAATATTCAGAATTGAAACCTCATCTTGGTGGATCTTTCCTGTGATGAGTATGTAATGTCCTTGATCATCTCTGATGATTAGATTTTAGTTTGAAGTCTATTTTGGTGGATATTAGGATAGCTACACCAGCTTGCTTCTTAAGACCATTTGATTGGAAAGTCTTTTCACAGATTTTTATTCTTAGGACGTGTCTATGTTTGAATTTGAGGTGTGCTTCTTGTATGCAGCAGAAAGATGGGTCCTATTTTTGTAGCCATTCTGTTAGTCTGTGTCTTTTTATAGGTGAATTAAGTCCACTGATATTAAAGGATATTAATGACGAGTGATTTTTCATTCCTGTTATTATTTTTATTTTTTAGTGGTAGTGTGTGTGTACTTTTCTATTTTGGGGTTTACTGCTGTGGTGTTATCTATTGCCTGTGTTTTGGAGGGTGTATATGACTTCCTTAGGTTGGAATTTTCCTTCTAGTGCTTTCTGTAGGGCTGGGTTTGTGGATAAGTATTGTTTAAATCCTGTTTTGTCTTGGAATGTCTTGTTCACTCTGTCTATGACGATTGAAAGTTTTGCTTTGTATATTAGTCTAGGCTGGCATCCATGGTCTCTTAGTGTCTGCATTATATCTGTCTAGGTTCTTCTGTCTTTCAAAATCTCCATTGAGAAATTGGGTGTTATTCTGACAGGTTTGCTTGTCACTTGGCCTTTTTCCTTTGCTGCCCTTAATATTCTTTCTTTATTCTGTATGTTTAGTTGTTTAATTATTATTTGGTGAGGGTACTGTTTTGGGGGGTCTTGTCTGTTCTGTGTTCTATAGGCTTCTTGTATTTTTATAGGCATTTCGTTATGTAAGCCTGGAAAGTTTTCTTCTATGATCTTGTTGAATATATTTTCTGTGCTTTTGAGTTGGTATTCTTCTCCTTCTATCCCTATTATTTGTAGGTTGGTCTTTTCATGGTGTCCCAAATTTCTTGGACATTTTTGGTCATGACTTTTTTGGCTTTAGAGTTTTCTTTGACTGATGAATCTCTTTCTTTTACCATATCTTCAATGCCAGAGATCCTCTCTTCCATATGTTGCATTCTGTTGGTTATACTTGCATCTGAAGTTGCTGTTCATTTACTCAGATTTTCTATTTCCACCATTCCTTCTGCTAGTGTCTTCTTCAATTTTTGTACTTTCCTCTATAGGTCTTGGACTGTTTCCCTCATCTGTTTCATTGCTTTTTCATGATTTTCTTTCAGAGACTTATTGTTTTCTTCTGCTTTATTTATAGTGTTTTTTTTTATAGTGTTCTGCCCATTTTTTGTCTGTTCCTCCACTTTATTTTTGTTTCTTCTATATAAGGCTGTAGCCTCTTCATGATGTTACTTATAAGGTTGTTTTCTTCTGCTTCTTCCATTCTGTGATGTTCAGGTCTAGCTGTTGGAGAAGGGGTAGGTTCTGGTGATGCTGTATTGCTCTTTATTTTGTTGTATGTACTTCTGCTTTGACAACTGCCCATCTCCTTGTGGATTAGTTCTTGGTCTTATCAGTGCACTTGATCCAGACAGAGCTCACAGATTTAGAGATCCTCTCTCTGGTTCAAATGGAAGCTCTGGGCCAGATGAGAGCTCTGGTCCATATGAGAGTGCTAGCCGAATGGGAGCTGGGCCTAGACTCTGAGTCTCAGGAGGTCCCTGATGTCTCCTTATCTTGTCCAGATGGGAGCTCCTCTTGTCAAGATGGGAGTTCCTCTGGTCTCTGGTCCAGGTGAATGTTCCAGGGCAGGATGGAAGCTCTGGTCCAGATGTGAGTTTCAGGGTGAATGGTAGATGGGGTGCTGGTCCAGATGTCTGTTCCGGGGCAGGATGGAAGCTAGTGGCTGTTTTCTATGTCTCTGGAAGTGGCTGGGGTCTCTATGGTCCGGATGGGAGTTCCAGGGCTGATGGGACCTGGGGGCTGGTCTCTGAGTCTATGGAAGTGGCTCTGGTCCAGATGGGAGTTCTGGGGCAGGATGGAAGCTGGGGGCTGGTTTCTAAGTCTCTGGAAGTGGCTAGGGTCTCTCTGGTCCTGATGCTAGTTCCGGAGCTGATGGGAGTTGGGGGCTGGTCTCTGAGTCTCTGGAAGTGGCTGGGGTCTCTGGCAGATTGGTGTGGGGGCAGGGTGTGCAGATTGCAGGGTCTGCCTGCAGTCTTAGAAAAGGGGAGTCCTCCTCCAGGGCCCCCACAAATGGCAGGAAACTGGGGCCAAGTTGGGCAGGACCTCCCAGGATGGCTTGTGCTCAGGAGTAGGACCTAGAGGCTGGGGCCGCTCTGATTATAACCCCAAGCACTCACCTCTGGTCCATCTGTGAGTTCAGGGACATATGGGAGCTGTGGGCTGGTCTCTGAGTCTCAGGAAGTGGCTGGGGTCTCCGGCAGATGGGTGTGTGGGCAGAATGTGGAGGTTGCAGGGTCTGCTTGCCGTCTTGGAAAAGGGGAGCCCTCCCGCAGGGCCTGCTGAATCTATTTAAAGACTTTATAAAAATTTAAATGCTGCCCTCTGTTCTCCCTCCTTCTGCTTCTCTCTCTCCTACCCAACCTCTCCCCTTCCCATTCTCCACTCCTCCTAGTGGGTAAGGCCTTCCTTAGATATTCAACACAGGCTGGCCTTCCATATGGGGCCGGACCCAAGCCCCTCCCTTGCATTAATTCTGAATAAGGAATCGCAACATAGGGATGGGGTCTGAAAAAGCCAGTTCATATACTCTGGATGAGTCCTGGTCCCATTGCCAGGGGATCTACAAACAATTCAAACCACAAAACTGTTATCCTCATTCAGAGGGCCTAGTGTGGACCTATGCAGGCTTCCCATCTGTCAGTCCAGTGTCCATGGAGTCCCATTAGCTTTGTTCTGCATTCCTTCTGGTTTTTCCCATCATGATCTTGTCTCCCCTTGCTTCCATAATCCCTCTTCCCTCTCTTGACTGAACTCCAGGAGTTTGGCCAATCGCTTGACTGTGGGTCCCTACATCTGCTTCAATCAGTCACTGGATGTAGGTTCTATGATGACAATTAGAGTAGCCTCTGATCTGAGTATAGGGGAAGGCTAGTTCAAGTACCCATTCCACAGTTGATGTGATTCTTAGCTGGGAAAATGCTTGTGGTTCCCTAGGGATTTCCCCAGCAACAGATTTTTCCCCAACCCTATAATGACTCACTCTCTCAAAATCCCTCTATCATTTCTCTCTCTTTCTCTCCCTCCCTGACCTCTGCCATCTCTAACCCTCATGTTCCTACCCCCATCTCCTCCACACCACTCCCCTTCACAGGTTAACAAAGATATCTTAAAACTCTCCCCTTCCTGGGGTGATCCATATATGCCTTTCAGAGTCCTCCTCTTTACCTAGCTTCTCTGGGACTACTGTGGGTTATATCCTGTTTGTCATTTGCTTTGTATCTAATATATCTTTTTTTTTTTTTTTTTTGGTTTTTCAAGACAGGGTTTCTCTGTGTAGCTTTGTTCCTTTCCTGGATCTCACTCTGTAGACCAGGCTGGCCTCGAACTCACAAAGATCCACCTGGCTCTGCCTCCCGAGTGCTGGGATTAAAGGCATGCACAACCACCGCCCAGCTGTATCTAATATCTCTTATGAGTGAGTTCATACAATGTTTGTCTTTCTGGGTCCAGGTTAACGTACTCATGATGATTTTTTCTAGTTCTTTCCATTTCCCTACAAATTTCATGATGGCATTTTTTGTACCTCTGTGTAATACTCCATTGTATAAATGTACCACATTTTCTTCTTCCATTCTTCAGTTGAGAGTCATCTAGGCTGGAGAGATGTCTCAGAGTATAAGAGTACCAACTGCTCTTCCAGAGGTCCTGAGTTCAGTTTCGAGCAACTACTTGGTGACTCACAACCACCTAAAATGAGATGTGGTGCCCTCATCTGCCCTGCAGGCATACACGCAGGCAGAACACAGGTTACAAAATATGCACATCTTAAAAAAAAAATCAAAATGAGTCTGAGATACCATCTTATGCCTGTCAGAATGGCTAAGATGAAAAACACTGATGACAGCTTGTGTTGAGGAGGATGTGGAGAAAGGAGAACTCTCCTCCATTGCTGGTGAGAGTGTAATCTTATCAGCCAATCTGGAAATCAGTAGAGCAGTGTCTCAGGAAACCAGAAATCAACCTACCTCCAAATCCAGAAATATCTCTTGGTCATATCAAAATATGCTCAACCACACCACAAGGACCCTTTCTCAACTATGTTCATAGCAGCCCTATTCATATAAGCAAACTAATTTTTACCAAGATGAAAATTTTTGAAAAGAGAATTTTTCACAAATGGTAACCAAGTTTATTCTTTTAAGTTCTTTTGGTTTAGAAGAAGAAAATAATGGATATTTCTGTTTCAAATCTATTTTTTGAAAATGACAATATTTCTGGGAAGCTGCAGTTTCTCCATCACATGTTCAAAGGCAAAGAAGATAAATTACAAATTACTAAAATTTCACAAGCTTCCTCAAGGAACTTAAAGTCAACAAGTGTTACAATTTCAGATTCCTTTTGAAATATCAAGTGAAACACACACACCCCCCCACCCCCCCCCACACACACAGAGAGAGAGAGAGAGAGAGAGAGAGAGAGAGAGAGAGAGAGAGAGAGGGAGAGAGAGAGAGAGAATATATCAAATTAGCTGCCATTCTGTCTGGTAACCAGAAGAAATTGGATAGCTTAGAAGGTGTGTTGGGAAAAATTTTGTTCTAATTTGTGCACACATAGAAGGTTGAATAAGATGACAGTCCAGAGGGGCCTCTAGAGAACATCTTTGGCTTGGAGAAGAAACCACAAGTTCCGACAATAAAACTGGTGCTCATTCAGCATAGTCCAGAACTTAATAGATTTTGAAGTGAACATTACTTGTGGTCCTCAGGAATCCCAGTGGTCATTGGTGCCCCCTATTGGTACCAGATGTCTCCATAGGGAGGTTTTTGTGCAGGCTCACACTGGAGTTCCCTCACTGTGTCTCTGGCACAGAAATACATGGCTGTGTCCTCAGTTTGCAGATTGTTCAGTTTTAAGTAAACTTGGCTCTTGGAGGTGTCCCTGCTGATGGTGACTCGGGATTTGAGAGCTGAATTATAACCTGTACTTCCATCTCTCCATATTGCTCCCATCCACTCCAGACCCTTTCCTAGAGGCTGGCGGACCCAGCTGACACCATTGCTGGTAAATGAGAACCCAGAGACAGTGCAGATGAGAGACAGGGTCTGTGAGGGCTGCACCAGACCAGGTCCTGACTCTTTCAGCTGCACCTGGGACAGGGCACCTGGGGACAAACATTACCATCAGTCTTACATCCCATAGATGATATGCCTGGGACCCTCCCCTGAAAGCCTGACACACTTATAGCTTGGAAAGGTCACCAGACAGAGGAGCAGCACCAGGACAGCCATGCTCTACTGGAGGCTCTGTTGAAAAGGAGATGGGGCTCCTAAGCGTTGCCTGGGCTTTCAGCCTGCGCCTGAGGCCTGCTTTGCATTGGGAGGGGTTCCTGAGAGGATAAAAGGAAGCACAGGCAAGGCTTCCACTCTTCCCTCAGTTGACTGAGATTTGCCATGTGCTTCCTAGAAGAACTGGTGATGGAAACTCAGGAAATTTTCCTGTTTTTTTTTTTTTTTTCCTGGATTTGCAATCCCTGAGAAATGAGAAATAGTATGAATCACACTGTGCAGACCTGACAAGCAAAACGTAAGAGTGTTTATACTAAGTGAGTCTACATCCACACAGTACAGGCAGCACTGGGTACCATGTCCTACTGCATTTTTAGAACTCTATGAATTCCTGAAGAGAATTCAGGATGGAGTTGGGACTCTTAGTGATCAGAATCTCTGCTCAAGTAACAGTTAAAAATGTATTGTTTTGATTTCAGTGGAATTTTCTCATTCTCATCATACATCCAGGAAATAATTTGTGAGGAAGCAGCTCACTTACACTGTTACATGTGATCGTGTGTTTATCTGAGAGCATCCCCACGAGACTGATTTCAACCTCTTCACCTTCTCACAGGGAACACTGTACCTGGAGATTAGGTTTTACTTCTTCTTGGTTTATGTCAGTTTGTCTTTCTCTGTGCACTTTATATCTGTTTATACCTTGTGACACAGAGCATCACAGGTTCCTAAATATGATTATTGCATTGGTAAGGAATGGGAAGACAAGCTGTTCATAAAACACTATAGTATTCAACTAGGCTTGAGGTTTATGTCAAGTAAAGTAGAAAATAAGCCAGAGAAGCTGAAGTCAAGCCAAGAAGTAGAGAAGAAATAGACATGATTATAGGGACCCTTTGCCTTGAGGTGTTGTTCACCATAGAGAACAAGAGTTGGATGAGTTTTCCTACATGCCATGCTAATGTAAACCATGGGAATGTGAAGTGCTGAGCTGGAGCCCGCCTGTTCAGTCAGAACACTGAGAACGTCTGCATTGGTACTGGAGATCTCATGTTTTGTGTCCTTTATTTCTGTGTGCATCAACTTTGTACTCAGAGAGGCAGTAGTAGAGACAGGTCCTGACCTTAGGGAGTCAGCCATCCTGTGCAAGCTCTGATGGTCACCCACAATAAGAGTGCTGTCTTCCCACATTCTTGATGCTCTGAGTGTTAGAAGAATGTTTTGTAGTCATATTGTATGTCTCTTTGTGTGTTTATCTTCAGTGTGGTAACAAAATTTGGGAAGGAGTATTGCAGAAATAAATGTATATCTCATACTATACTGGAGAACTTGGCATAAGTCTCATTATTCAAATATTTTTCATTTTTTTTCTTCAGAGATAGTTTGTATCCATATTCTGTACTCTCTTCCTCCTTGGAATTCCCTTTTTCATGAGTTCCCTAAAGGAAGCCATTAAGAAAAAGATGTTTGCAAAAAGGAAGAGTTCATGGGATAGCCACACATTATTTATAATTATATTCTATTTGAGAAACAGATTCTTATTCTTAAGTGTTTTAACATTTGTATTAATTTTTGTCTGGAGGACACACGGATACTCAATGGGTCATGGTACCATGACAGTACTGGCTCTTACATTTGTGTTGTAATTAGTGTTTAATCAACATAATTCAACCTAGGGTCATCACGGAACAAGGAACCTCAGTTGGGAAAAAATGCATCCATCAGGTTTTTCTGTAAGAATGACTGTGGGGTCATGTCTTGAGCAATGATTGGTGTATCAGGGTTCAGGAAGAAAGGGGTTGTGTCATTCATGGGAGGGTGTTCCTGGGATGTATAAGAATGCAAACTGAACAACCATGGAGTTCAAGCCAGTAATCAGAGTTCCTTCATGGTTCCTGATTCAGTGCCCACCTTCATGATCATCCTTTGACTTTTTTGCATTTTTCTTTATTAAGAAACTTTCTACTCACTCCACATACTATTCACAGATCCCCTCTCCTCCCTGCTCCCACACCCAGCACTCTTTCCCAAGCCACCCTGCATTCCTACATCCCCCAAATCGAGGTCTTCTGTGGGGAGTCAGCAGAGCCCAGCACACTGAGCTAAGACAGGTCCCAGTCCCTTCCCACTACACCAAGGCTGTGCAAGGTGTCACAGCACAGGCACCACATTCCAGAAGCCTTCCCATGAACCAGGGATAGATCCCAATCCCCCTGCCTGGGTGTCCCCTCAAATAGTTTGAGCCAAACAACTGTCTTCCGTGTCCAGATGGCCTAGTCCAGTCCCATGGGGGCTCCACAGCCACCAGTCCACAGTTCATGGGCTTCTATTAGTGTGGCTGGTCATCTCTAAATGTCCTCCCATCATGATCTCAATGTCCCTTGCCTGTAGCATCTCTCCTCTCTCTCCTCAGTTGGATTCCTGGAGTTCAACCTGGTGCCTGGCCATGGATCTCTGTATCTGCCTCCATCAGTCACTGGACAAAAGCTCTATGATGACAACTAGGTTATTTCCTATGCTGGTCACCAGAGTAGACCAGTCCAGGCACCCTCAGGACCACTTCCAGCACACCAAGATGGGGTCAACTTTGTGGATTCCCAAGAACCTCCCCAGCACCCTGCCTCTTCCTATTCCCATGATGTCGTCATCTATCATGGTATCTTCCTCCCTGCCATCCCACTTTGTCACTGTCCCAGCTTGACCCTCCCATTTCCCTATGTTCTCATTCCCTACTGCCCACCCTCTGCCACCACCCCCAAACCAAATCCACTCATGTAGATCTCATCCACTTCTCCTGCACAGGGTCATCCATGTGTCCCTCCTACAGTCTTTCCCTGTTAGCTAGACTCTCTGGAGTTATGGGTTGCAGTCTAGCCATCCCTTCGCTCACATTTAGTATCCACTTATGAATGAGTACATACTACATTTGTCTTTCTGAGTCTGGGTTAACTCACTCAAGATGATATTTTCTAGTCCATCCATTTTCCTTCAAATTTCATGGTATCATTGTTTTGTACGGATGAGTAGTACTCCATTGTGTGTATGTGTCATAATTTGTTTATCCATTTTCCAGTTGAGGGGCATCTAGGTTGTTTCCAGATTCTTGCTATTACAAATAATGCATATAAACATAGTTGAGCATTTGTCCTTGTGGTAAGATTGAGCATTCCTTGGGTATATGCCTAAGAGTGGTATATCTGGGTCTTGAGGAAGACTTATTCCCAATTATCTGAGACACCACCATACTGATTTCCAGAATGGCTCTACAAGTTTGCATTCCCACCAACAGTGGAGGAGTGTTCCCTTGCTCTACATACTTTCCAACATAAGCTGTCTTTAGTGTTTTTGATCTTAGCCATCTTGACAGGTGTAAGATGGTATATCAAGGTTGTTTTTATTTTCATTTCCCTGATGACTAAGGATGTTGAGCAATTCCTTAAATGCTTTTCAGCCATTTGAGATTCTTCTGTTGAGAATTTTCTGTTAAATTCTGTAGCCCATTTTTAATTGGCTTGGTCAGTATTTTGATATCTAGCTTTTTGAGTTCTTTATATATTTTGGAGATCAGTCCTCTGTCTTATGTAGGATAGGTGAAGATCTTTTCCCATTCTGTAGACTGTTGTTTGGTCTTATTTCCCATGTCCTTTGCTCTACAAAAGCTTCTCAGTTTTAGGAGGTCCCATTTATTAATAGTCACTCTTAGTTTCTGTGCTACTGGTGTTATATTTAGGAAGTGGTCTCCTGTGCCAATGCGTTCCAGACTATTTCCTACTTTCTCTTCTGTCAAGTTCATAACTGGATTTATCGTGAAGTCTTTGATCCACTTGGAGTTGAGTTTTGTGCATGGTGACAGATATGGATCATTTTGCATCTTACTACATGTTGACATCCAGTTATGCCAGGACCATTTGTTGAAGATGCTTTCTTTTTTCCATGTTACATTTTTGGCTTCCTTATAAAAAATCATATGTTCATAAACATGTGGATTAACTTCAGTGTCTTCAATTCAATTGCATTGGTCCACAGGTCAGTTTTTATGCTACTAGCAAGCTGTTATTTTATTATAACTCTATAGTAGTGTTTGAGGTCAGAGATCATGTGGCCTCCAGAGGATGCCTTATTATACAAGATTCTTTTAGCTATCTTAGCCTTTTTGTTATTCCACATAAAGTATTGTTCTTTCCAAGCCTGTGAAGTATTGTGTTGGGAATTTGATGGGATTGCATTGAATCTGTAGATTGCTTTTGGTTAGATTGCCATTTTTACTATGTTAATTCTAGCTATCCAAGAGCATGGGATATCTTTCCATTTTCTGCTATCTACTTCAATTTCTTTCTTCAAAGACTTAAATTTCTTTTCATACAGGTCTTTCACTTGCTTAGTTAGAGCTACCCCAAGGTATTTTATATTATTTGTGGCTATTGTAAAGGGTGATGTTTCTCTGATTTCTTTCTCAGCCCCCTTTTCATTTGTGTATGGGAGGGCTACTGATTTTTTTGAGTTGTATCCTGCCACTTTACTGAAGGAGTTTATCAGCTGTAGGTGTTCCCTGATAGAATTTTTGGGGTCACTAATATGTACTATCATGTCATCTGCACATAATGAAAGTTTGACTTCTTCCTTTCCAATTTCTATCCCCTTGATCTCCTTTTGTAGTCTTATTGCTCTACCTAGAACTTCAAATATTATATTGAATAATTATGGGGAGAGTGGGCAACCTTGTCTTGTTTCTGATTCATTGGAATTGTTTTGAGTTTCTCTCCATTTAATTTGATGTTGGCTGTCAGCTTGTTGTAAACTGCCTTTATTATGTTTAGGTATGTTTTTAATATTCCTGCACTCCCTAGAACCTTTATCATGAAGTGGTGTTGGATTTTGTCAAAGGCCTTTTCAGCATCCAGTGAGATGATCATGTGGTATTTTTTCTTTCAGTTTGTTTATATCGTGTATTACATTGACAGATTTTTGTATGTTGAACCATGCTTTCATCCCTGGGATGAAGCCTACTTTGTCATGGTGGATAATTTTTTTGATGTGTTCCTGGATTTGGTTAGCTAGTATTTTATTGAGTATATTTGGATTAATGTTCATGAGGGAGATTGGTGTGTAATTCTCTTTCTCTGTGGCATCTTTGTGTGGTTTGTGTATCATGGTAACTGTAGCCCCATAAAAAGAATTTGGTAATGTTTCTTCTGTTTCTATGGTATGGAACAATTTGAGAGTATTGGTATTAGCTCTTCTTTGAAAATCCAGTAGAATTCTGAACTCCCACCATCTGGTTGTAGCAGGAATCTTTTTTTTGTTGGGGGGGGTCTTTATTTTTTTATTTAGGATTTCTAGTTCACAATGCACAAAGAATCCTAAGACATTTTTAATTAAAAATATTTTAAGATTAAAATTATGTAAAACACTATAAATCTATGTCTCCAAAAAGACACTTTTGCTTAAACTTGCTTAGGTGTTTATTTTGAGATAGGTTCTCCCTCTGTAGCCCCATCTGGCCTGGAACTCCAGCTATAGACCACGATGGCTTGAATTGACCTCTTACTTCAGCTTTCCATGTGTTTGGGTTTCAGGTGTGTCCTAATTTGACTTTAAATAAATCTTATATTTTATTATTATGTGTTTAAAATTTTATACATCTGCCATGGGTTCTCCTGTCCTCCCCCCTCTTGCCCCGACCCCCACCTTTCCCCCAGCCCCTCCCTGGATCCCCATGTCCTCCAGGATCAAGGCACCCCTGGGGATTCATTTAAACCTGGTGGATTCAGTACAGGCAGGTCCTGTCCCCACCTTCCAGACTGAGCAAAGTGTCCCTGTGTTAGCCCAAGGTTTCAAACAGCCAGCTCATGCACTAAGGACAGGTACTGGTCCCAGAGACTGGGTGCCTCCCAAACAGATCAAGCTATTCAATTGTCTCATTTATCCAGAGGGCCTGATCTAGCTTGGGGCTCCTCAGCTGTTGGTTCATAATTCATGAGCTTCCATTCGTTTGGCTATTTGTCTCTGTGCATTTTGCAATCTTGGATTCAACAATTCATGCTCTTGTGGACCCTCCTCTTTCTCGACAGTTGGACACCTGGAGCTCCACCTGGGGCCTGGCTGAGGATCTCTGCATCCACTTCCATCAGTTATTGGATGAGAGTTCCAATATGGCTGTTAGGGTGTTTAATCATCTGATCACCAGACTAGATCAGAACAGGCTTTCTCTCGACCAATGCCAGCAGAATACAGAGGATATATCATTGTGGATTTCTGGGGACCTCTCGAGCACTCTGCCTATTCCTCTTCTCATGTGGTCTTCATTTATCATGGTCTGTTATTCCTCATTCTCCCTTTCTGTTCTTGATCCAGCTGGGATCTCCTGCTCCCCTAAGCTTTCTTTCCCTCAAATCTTGCCCTTCATTACCCCCACTGTTGTCCAGGTTGTTCATGTGGATCTCATCCATTTCTCTGTCATTGGTTGATCCCTGTGTGTTTCCTAGGGTCCTGTTTTCTAGGTAGCCTCCCTGGAGTTGTGTAGCAGTCTAGTCATCTTTTTTTAACATCCTGTATTCTCCTATGAGTGAGTACATACCATGTTTGTCTTTTGAGTCTGTGTTACCTCACTCAGGATGATTTTTTCTAGATCCATCCATTTGCCTGGAAACCTCATGATGTCATTGTTTTTCTCTGCTGAGTAGTACTCCATTGTGTATATGTACCATATTTTCCCTTCTTCAGTTGAAGGGCATCTGGGTTGTTTCCAGGTTCTGGCTATTACAAAGCTGATACGAACATAGCTGAGCAAATGCCCTTGTGGAATGATTGTGCATTCCTTGGGTATATGCCCAAGAGTGCTACAGCTGCGTCTTGGGGGAGATGGATTCCCAATTTTCTAAGGAAGCGCCATATTGATTTCCAAAGTGGCTGTACAAGCTTGCATTCCCACCAGCAGTGGAGGAGAGTTCCCCTTGCTCCACATCCTCTCCATCTTAAACTGTCTTCTGTGTTTTTGATCTTAGCTACTCTGACAGGTGTAATGTGGTATCTCAGAGTCATTTTGATTTGCATTTCCCAGATAATTAGGGATGTTGAGCAATTCCTTTAATGTCTTTCAGCCATTTGAACTTCCTCTGCTGAGAATTCTCTGTTTAGTTCTATAGCCCATTTCTTAATTGGACTGTTGGGCATTTTGATGTGTAATTTCTTGAGTTCTGCATATCAGCCCTCTGTCAGATGTGGGATTGGTGAAGACCTTTTCCTATTCTGTAGGCTGTTGCTTTTTCTTGCTGACCAGGTCCTTTGCTCTACAAAAGCTTCTCAGTTTCAACAGGTCCCATTGATTGATTGTTTCTCTCAGTGTCTGTGCTACTGGTGTTATATTTATAAAGTTATCTCCGGTGCCAATGCATTCAAGAGTACTTCCTACTTTCTCTTCTATTAGGTTCACAGTAGCTTGATTTATGCTGAGGTCTTTGATCCACTTGGACTTAAGTTTTGTGCATGGTGACAGATATGGATCTATTTGCAGCCTTATACACAATGACATCCAGTTATGCCAGCACCATTTGTTGAAGATGCTTTCTCTTTTCCACTGTACTTTTTGGCTTCTTTGTCAAAAATTATATGTTCATAGGTGTGCTGGTTAATGTCAGGGTTTTAATTCAATTCCATCGGTCCACATGTCAGTTTTATGCCAGTACCAAGCTATTTTTATTACAGTAGCTCTATAGTAGAGCTTGAGGTTGGGGATCCTGATGGCACCAGAGGTTGTTTTATTGTACAGGATTCTTTTGGCTATCCTGGGTTTTTTTGTTTTTCCATATGAAGTTGAGTATTATTCTTTCCTGATCTGTGAAGAATTGTGTTGGTAATTTGATGAGGATTGCACTGAATCTGTAGATTTCTTTTGGTAAGATTGAAAGATCTCTCATGAGCATGGGAGATCTTTCCATTTTCTGACATCTTCTTCAGTTTCTTTTTTCAGGTACTTATAATTCTTGTCATATAGGTCCTTCACATGCTTAGTGTAACGCCAAGGTATTTTATATCATTTGTGGCTATTGTAAAGGGTGATGTATCTCTGATTTCCTTCTCAGCCTGTTTGTCTATTGTACAGAGGAGGGCTACTGATTTTTTTGAATTGATCTTGTATTCTGCAATGTTGCTGAAGGTTTTTATTAGCTGTATCAGTTCCGTGGTTGAATGTTTGGGGTCACTCATGTATACTATCATGTCATCTGCAAATAGGGAGACCTTGACTTCATCCTTTCTAATTTGTACCCCTTAATCTCTTTATGTTGTCTTATCGCTCTGGCTAGAACTTCAAGTACTATATTGAATAAGTATGGGGAGAGGGGACAGCCTTGCCTTGTTCCTGAGTTTAGTGGTATTGCTTTGAGTTTCTCTCCATTTAATTTGATGTTGGCTGTTTGCTTGCTGTGGATTGACTTTATTATGTTTAGGTATGTTCCCTGTATTCCTGATCACTCCAAGACTTCCATGGTGAAGGGGTGTTGGACTTTGTCAAATGCCTTTTCTGCATCTAGTGAGATGATCAGGTGTTTTTTTTTTCTTTGAGTTTGTTTATATTGTGCATTACATTGACGGATTTTCGTATGTTGAACCGTCCTTGCATCCCTGGGATGAAGCCTACTTGATCATGGTGGATAATTGTTTTGATGTGTTCTTGGAGTCTGTTTGCCAGAATTTTATTGAGTATTTTTGCATGAATGTTCATGAGGGAGATCGGTCTGTAGTTCTCTTTCTTTGTTGATCTGGTTTATGAATCAGGGTAATTGTAGTCTCATAGAAGGTGTTTGGTAATCTACCTTCTGCTTATATTGTGTGGAACAATTTAAAGAGTATTGGTTTTAAGTCTTCTTTGAAGATCTGGTTGAATTCTGTGGTGAAACCATCAGGTCCAGGGCTTTTTTGGTTGGGAGACTTTTAATGAATGATTCTATTTCCTTAGGGGTTATTGGAATATTTAAATGGTTTATCTGGTCTTGATTTAACTTAGGTATGTGGTACGTATCCAGAAAATTATCCATTTCTTTTAGATTTTCCAGTTTTGTGGAGTAGAGGTTTTTGAAGTATGACCTGATGATTCTCTGGATTTCCTCATTGTCTGTTGTTATGTCCCACTTTTCAGTTCTCATTTTGTTAATTTGGATGCTCTATCTCTGTCTTTTGGTTAGTTTGGATAAGGGCTTGTCTATTTTGTTGATCTTCTCAAAGAACCAACTGTTTGTTTCATTAATCCTTTTTATTGTTCTCTTTATTTCTATTTTATTAATTTCATGCCTCAATTTGAAAATTTACTGGTGTCTGTTCCTCCTGGGATGCTTTGCTTCTTCCTGTTCAAGGGCTTTCAGGTGTGCTATCAAGTCCCTAGCATGAGATTTCTGCAGCTGCTTTATGTAGGCATTCAGTGCTATGAATTTCCCTCTTAGCACTGCTTTCATAGTATCCCGTAAGTTTGGGTATGTGGTGTATTCATCTTCATTGATCTCTAGGAAGTCTTTAATTTCTTTTTTTATTTCTTCCTTAACCCATTGGTGATTCAGTTGAGTATTATTCAGTTTCCATGAGATTGTAGGATTTCTGTAGTTTTTTCTGTTATTGAAATCTAACATTAAACCATGGTGGTCTGATAGAACACAGGAGGTTATTCCAATTGTTTTGTATCTGTTGACATTTGCTTTGTGGCCAAGTATGTGGTCGATTTTAGAGAAGGTTCCATGGGGTGCTGAGAAGAAGGTATATTCTTTTTTGTTTGGGTGGAATGTTCTGTAGATATCGATTAAGTTCATTTGAGCCATAACTTCCATTAAGTCTATTATGTCTCTGTAAAGTTTCAATTTGGCCAATCTGTCCAGAGGTGAAAGTGTGGGGTTGAAGTCTCCAACTATTAGTGTGTATTAGTGTGTATATATGTAATTTAATCTTTAGTAATGTTTCTTTTACATATGTGGGTGCCCTTGTGTTTGGAGCATAAATGTTCAGAATTGAGACTTTATTTTGGTGGATCTTTCCTGTGATGGGTATGTAATGTCCTTGATCATCTCTTTTGTTTGATTTTAGTTTGAAGTCTATTTTGCTGGATATTAGGATGGCTACACCAGCTTGCTGCCTAAGACCATTTGATTGGAAAGTCTTTTCACAGCCTTTTATTCTTAGGAATTATCTGTCTTTGAATTTGAGGTGTGTTTCTTTTGTATGCAGCAGAAAGATGGGTCCTGTTTTTGTATCCAGTATGTTAGTCTGTGTCTTTTTATCAGTGAATTAAATCCATTGATATTAAGGTACATTAATGACCAGTGATTGTTCATTCCTTTTGTTATGTTTCTTTTTTGGTGGTAGTGTGTGTGTACTTCTCTTCTTTGGGGTTTACTGCTGTGTTATTATCTATTGCCTGTGTTTTCATGGGTGTATCTGCCTTTCTTAAATTGGAATTTTCCTTCTAGTGCTTTCTGTAGGGCTGGGTTTGTGGATAAGTATTGTTTAAATCCTGTTTTGTCTTGGAAGGTCTTTCTTGTTCACTCCATCTATGATGATTGAAAGTTTTGCTGGGTGTATTAGTCTAGGCTAGCATTCATGGTCTTTTAGTGTGTGCATTATATCTGTCCAGGTCTTTCTGGCATTCAAATTCTCCATCAAGAAATGGAGTGTTATTCTGATGGGTTTGCCTTTATAAGTCACTTGGCATTTTTCCTTTGCTGATCTTAATATTCTTTCTTTATTCTGTAAGTTTAGTTGTTTAATTATTATGTGGTGACTTTTTTTGGGGGGGTCTAGTCTCTTTGGTGTTCTATAGGCTTCTTGTATCTTCATAGGCATTTCTTTCTTTAAGTTGGGAAAGTTTTCTTCTATGCTCTTGTTAAATATATTTTCTGTGCCTTTGAGTTGGTATTCTTCTCCTTCCTCTATCCCTACTATTTGTAGGTTTGGTCTTTTCATGGTGTCCCAAATTTCTTGGACATTTTGGGTCATGACTTTGTTGGTTTTAGTGTTTTCTTTGACTGATGAATCTATTTCTTCTACTGTATCTTCAACACCAGAGATCCTCTCTGCCATCTCTTGCATTCTGTTGGTTATACTTGCTTATGAAGTTCCTGTTTGTTTACTCAGATTTTCTATTTACAACATTCTTTCTGCTAGTGTCTTCTTCATTTTTTCTATTTCCCTCTTCAGGTCTTGGATTGTCTCCCTTGCTTTTTCATGATTTTCATTCAAGGATTTATTGTTTTCTTCTGCTTTAATTGTCCGTTTCTCTAGTTTTTTATAACATTCTTCCCATTTTTTGTTTGCCTGTTCCTCTACTTTATTTTTGATTTCTTCTATATTAAGCTCTAGCCTCTTCATGATGTTACTTATAATGTTGTTTTCTTCTTCTTCTTCTTCTTCTTCTTCTTCTTCTTCTTCTTCTTCTTCTTCTTCTTCTTCTTCCATTCTGTGATGTTCAGGTATAGCTGTTGGAGAAGGGCTAGATTCTGGTGATGCTGTATTGCTCTTTATTTTGTTGTCTGCACTTTTGCCTTGGCATCTGCCCATCCCCTCTTGTGTTTGTTCTTGGTCTTATCATTGTAGTTGGTCCAGAGAGAGTTGACAGATTTAGGGAACCTCTGGTCCAGATGGCAGCTCTGGTCCAGATGGCAGCTCTGGTCCAGATGAGAGTGCTGGCCGGATAGGAGCTGGGGGGCTGGACTCTGAGTCTCGGTAAGTCCCTGGGGTCTCCTTATTTTGTCCAGATGGGAGCTCCTCTTGTCCAGATGGAAGGTCCTCTAGTCTCTGGTCCAGATGGGAGTTCCAGGGCAGGATGGAAGCTTGGGGCTGGTCTCTAAGTCTCAGGAAGTGGCTGGGAACTCAGGCAAATGGGTGTGGGGGCAGGGTGTGGAGACTTCAAGGTCTGCCTGCAGTCTTGGAAAAGGGGTGCCTTCCTGCAGGGCCCAGCAATTGGCAGCAAACTGGGGCCAAGTTGGCCAGGTCCTCTGGCCTGTGTCCAGCGTGGGACCCAGGTGCAGTTGCCTCTCTGATTATAATCCAGGCACTCACCTCTGGTCCAGATGGGAGTTCCATGGTGGAAGAAAGCTGGGGGCTGATCTCTGCAACTCAGGAAGTGGCTGGGTTCTAGGGCAAATGGGTGTGGTTGCAGGGTGTGGAGACTGCAGTGTCTGCCTGCAGTCTTGGAAAAGGGGAGCCTTCCCTCAGGGTCCGCAGATTGGCAGGAAACTGGGGCCAAGTTGGTCAGGTCCTCCTGGAATGGCCTGTGTCCATTGGTGGGACTCAAGGGCAGTTGCCTCTCTGGCTATAACCCCAGGCACTCACCTCTGGATATGTGTCATAATTTGTTTATCCATTCTTCAGTTGAGGGGCATCTAGGTTGTTTCCAGATTCTTACTATTACAAATGATGCTGATATGAACATAGTTGAGCATTTGTCCTTGTGATAAGATTGAGCATTCCTTGGGTATATGCCTAAGAGTGGTATATCTGGGTCTTGAGGAAGACTTATTCCCAATTATCTGAGTCACCACCATACTGATTTCCAGAGTGGCTCTACAAGTTTGCATTCCCACCAACAGTGGAGGAGGGTTCCCTTGCTCTACATCCTCTCCAACATAAGCTGTCTTTAGTGTTTTTGATCTTAGCCATCCTGACAGGTGTAAGATGGTATATCAGGGTGGTTTTTATTTTCATTTCCCTGATGACTAAGGATGCTGAGCAATTCCTTAAATGCTCTTCTGACATTTGAGATTCTTCTGTTGAGAATTTTCTGTTAAATCCTGTAGTCAATTTTTAATTGGCTTGGTCAGTATTTTTATGTCTAGCTTTTTGAGTTCTTTATATATTTTGGATATCAGCCCTCTGTCAGATGTAGGGTTGGTGAAGGACTTTTTCCCATTCTGTAGGCTGTTGTTTGGTCTTATTTCCCATGTCCTTTGCTCTACAAAAGCTTCTCAGTTTCAGGAAGTCCCATTTATTAATTGTTGCTCTCAGTTTCTGTTCTACTGGTGTTGTATTTAGGAAGTGGTCTCCTGTGCCAATGCGTTCCAGACTATTTCCTACTTTCACTACTGCCACGTTCATAACTGGATTTATGGTGAAGTCTTTGATGCACTTCGAAGTGAGTTTTGTGCAATGTGACAAATATGGATCATTTTGTGGCCTACTACATATTGACATCCAGTTATGCCAGCACCATTTGTTGAAGATGCTTTCTTTTTAACATGTTACAGTTTTGGCTTCTTTATCAAAAATCATATGTTCATAATTGTGTGGATTAATGTCAGTGTCTTCAATTCAATTGCATTGGTCCACAGGTCATTTTTTATGCTAATAGCAAGCTGTTTTTTTTTTTACTATAGCTCTATAGTAGAGTTTGAGGTCAGAGATCATGCTGCCTCCAGAGGATGCCTTATTATACAGGATTCTGTTAGCTATCTTAGGTTTTTTGTTATTCCACATAAAGTAAAGTGTTGTTCTTTCCAAGCCTGTGAAGTATTGTGTTGGGATTTGGATGGGGATTGCATTGAATCTGTAGATTGCTTTTGGTTAGATTGCCATTTTTACTATGTTAATTCTACCTATCCGTGAGCATGGGATATCTTCCATTTTCTGATATCTACTTCAATTTCTTTCTTCAGAGACTTAAAGATCTTTTCATACAGGTCTTTCACTTGCTTAGTTAGAGCTATCCCAAGGTATTTTATATTATTTGTGGCTATTGTAAAGGGTGATGTTTCTCTGATTTCTTTCTCAGCCCCCTTTTCATTTGTGTACAGGAGGGCTACTGATTTTTTTGAGTTGTATCCTGCCAGTTTACTGAAGGAGTTTATCAGCTGTAGGAGTTTCCTGATACAATTTTTGGGGTCACTAATATGTACTATCATGTCATCTGCACATAATGAAAGTTTGACTTCTTCCTTTCCAATTTGATCTGCTTGATCTCCTTTTGTAGTCTTATTGCTCTACCTAGAACTTCAAGTACTATATTGAATAATTATGGGGAGAGTGGGCAACCTTGTCTTGTTTCTGATTTATTGGAATTGTTTGAGTTTCTCTCCATTTAATTTGATGTTGGCTGTCAGCTTGTTGTAAACTGCCTTTATTATGTTTAGGTATGTTTTTAATATTCCTGCACTCCCTAGAACCTTTATCAGGAAGTGGTGTTGGATTTTGTCAAAGGCCTTTTCAGCATCCAGTGAGATGATCATGTGTTTTTTTTTTTTCAGTTTGTTTATATGGTGTATTACATTGACAGATTTTTGTATGTTGAACCATCCTTTCATCCCTGGGATGAAGCCTACTTGGTCATGGTGGATAATTGTTTTGATGTGTTCCTGGATTTGGTTAGCTATTATTTTATTGAGTATTTTTGGATTAATGTTCATGAGGGAGATTGGTGTGTAATTCTCTTTCTTTGTGGCATCTTTGTTTGGTTTGTGTATCATGGTAAATGTAGCCCCATAAAAAGAATTTGGTAATGTTTCTTCTGTTTCTATGGTATGGAACAATTTGAGAATATTGGTATTAGCTCTTCTTTGAAAATCTGGTAGAATTCTGAACTGACACCATCTTTTTGTAGCAGGAATCTTAAATGGTCTTATTAAAATCAAACCTAAGGCCAGTTATAGGGGTGAATGCTGGAAGATCAGAGAAGCAGAACAAGCCACAGCTACTCACATAGCCAGTTCCTCAGCTGATCCTGTTTCCTCAGACTGGAAGCCTCTGAGTCCTCATCCAGAATGAATCTCAGCTGAACTGCTGCTAAAAGTCTAAAAGCTTAACCAGACTAGTTACTGGTCCTCACACCTTATATACATTTTTGCTTTCTGCCATCATTTCCTGGGATTAAAGGCTTGAATCACCATGCCTGGCTGCTTGCAATGTGGCCCTGAACTCACAGAGATCCAGAGGCATTTCTGCCTCTAGAATGCTAGGATTAAAGATGTGAGTGCCATCACTTTCTAGCCTCTGTATCTAGTGGCTGTTCTGTTCTCTGTCACCAGATCAGTTTATTATGGTGCACAATATTTTGGGAACACAATACCACCACATCTGGTCCTGGGCTTTTTTTGGTTGGGAGAATTTTAATGACTGTTCTATTTCCTGAGGGGTTATTGGTCTGTTTAAATAGTTTATCTGGTCTTGTTTTAACTTTGGTATGGGATATCTATCCAGAAAGTCATCCATGTCTTTCAGATTTTCCAATTTTGTAGAGTACAGGTTTTTGAAGTTTGACCTGATGATTCTCTGGATTTCCTCATTTTCTGTTTTTATGTCCCTCTTTTCATTTCTGATTTTTTTTTATTTGGGTACTCTCTCACTGCTTTTTGGTTAATTTGGATAAGGGCTTATATATCTTGTTGATTTTCTCAAAGAACCAACTCTTTGTTTCATTGATTCTTTTTATTTTTCTCTTTGTTTCTATTTTATTGATTTCAGCTCTCAATTTGATTATTTCCTGGCATCTGTTTCTCTTGGATGAGTTTGCACCTTCTTGTTCTAGAGTTTTCAGTTGTGCTGTTAAATCACTAATGTGAGATTTCTCCAACTTCTTTATGTGGGTGCTTAGAGCTATGAATTTAACTCTTAGCATTGCTTTCACGATGTCCCATAAGTTGTGGTATGTTGTACATTAATTTTCATTGAATACTAGGAAATTTTTAATTTCTTTATTTCTTCCTTGACCCATTGGTGATTCAATTGGGCATTATTCAGTTTTCATGAGATTGTAGGCTTTCTGTAATTTTTGTTGTTGTTAAAATCTAACTTTAAGCCATGGTGCACTGATAAAACCCAGGAGGTCCTTTCAATTTCTTTTGTATCTGTTGAGATGTGCTTTGTGAACAAGCATGTGGTGGCTGATTTTGGAGAAGGTTCCATGGGGTGCTGAAAAGAAGGTATATTCTTTTGTATTTGGATGGAATATTCTATAGATACCTATTAAGTGTAATTGAGTCATAATGTCTGTTAGTTCCTTTTATTTTTCTGTTAAGTTTCTGTCTGGCAGACCTGTCCATTGGTGAGAGTAGGGTGTTGACGTCTCCCACTAAGAGTGTATGGGGTTTGATGTGCAATTTAAGCTTTAGTAATGTTTCTTTTACAAATGTTGGTGCCCTTGTATTTGGGGCATAAATATTCAGAATTCAAGACCTCATTTTATTTGATTTTCCCTGTGATAAATATGTAGTGTCCTTTCTGATCTCTTTCAACTGTTTCTAGTTTTAAGTCTATTTTATTAGATATTGTGATAGCTACACCAGCTTGATTCTTAAATCCATTTGATTAGAAAGTCTTTTCCCAGCCTTTTATTCTGAGGTTGTGTCTGTCTTTAAAGTTGAGGTGTGTTTCTTGTATGTAGCAAATGGATGGATCTTGATTTGTATCCATTCTGTTAGCCTGTGTCTTTTTATAGGGTGAATTGAGACCAATGAGATTGATGGGATATTAGTGACCAGTTATTGTTAATTTCCTGCTATTTATTGGTGGTATGTTGTATGTTTTCCCATTTTTTGGTATTTGTTGGTATAGTACTACCTATTGCCTGTGTTTTCATGGATGGATTTAACTTTCTAAGGTTGGATTTTTCCTTCTAGTGCTTTCTGTAGGGCTGGGTTTGTGGAGAGATATTGTTTAAATCTGGTTTTATCATAGAGTATTTTGTTTATTCCGTCTATGTTGATTGAGAGTTTTGCTTGGTATAATAGTCTGGTTTGGTATCTATGTTCTCTTAGTATCTACATAATGTCGTCCAGACCTTCTGGCTTTAGGAGACTCCATTGAGAAATCAGATGTTATTCTTATGGGTCTACTTTATATGATTCTTGGCCTTTCCTTTGCATCTCTTAATATTTTTTCTTTATTCTGTATATGTAGTGGTTTGCTTATTTATGGTGGTGTTGGGTTTTTTTTTTTTATTCAGTCTATTTGGTGTTCTGTAACTTTGTATTTTTTTGCATTCCCTTCTTTAGTTTGGGAAAATTTTCTCCTATGATTTTGTTGAATGTATTTTCTGTGCCTTTGAGTTGGTATTCTTCTCCTTCTTCTATCCCTATTATTTTTAGGATTGGTCTTTTCATGGTGTGTCAAATTTCCAGGACATTTTGGGTCATGGCTCTGTTTTGGCTTTAGTGTTTTCTTTGACTGATGATTCTATATCTTCTTCCACATCTTCATTGCCAGAGATCTACTCATCTATATTTTGCATTCTTTTGGTTATCCTTGCATCTATAGTCCTGCTTTGTTTACTCAGATTTCTATTTCCAGCCTTACCTCAGTTTATTTCTTCTTTATTGACTCCATTTCAGTTTTGAAATCTTGAACTGTTTTCCTCACTTGTTTAATTGCTTTCTCTTTGCTTGAAGGGATTTGCTGATTTCCTCCCAT